>NC_056743.1:1030019354-1030084354 GCF_019279795.1 Protopterus annectens
AAGTGCATGGTCAAAAAGAAGTAGTTGCTGTAGGTGATGCTTGGTTATTAGTAATGGGGCATTTGTTTCCAAAGTTCTTCTGAAGTAGAATGGACATGGAAGGCAGAGTATCTCTGTTTGCTGTAAGATATGGAAAACTGCTCCATTTATTGCTTACTTAGTGCTGAAAAAGGGTAACCATAGCTAGATTTGTCTATGCCAGGCAATAGCTGTAGCTTCTCAGCTGTAGTCATACCCAAAAGCAGAATGATTCAAGGAAAAAACTATCTTACACTTGTTGAAGGTTTACCAGTGGAAAAGTGAAGCAAACAAAGAAAAAGACCTCTGGTATTCTACCTCAGCACAAATCCACCACAATAGAGTCCTGTGTCAAATAGCAAGCAAATTTAATGAAAAAAGTAAAAACAACATTAAAATTCCATAGTGATAAAACAATAAGCGCTTTCGGCTGTTTAGCCTTTTCAGATCATTACCTTTTGGTAGCAATGCTTAATATTTATACTAAAAACTAACCAATAAGGTTTAAAATCAATTAACTTCTAAACCAATCATGTCAATTCATTCTTAGTCTTTATTAGAATGTCCAGTAATCTCTCTTTGCATTACTAAGTAGCCAATAGCTATGATTTAAAATTGGCGCCAAAAATATGCTAATATACTATGTTGGCCCATCCTACTTCAGCGATATGCTAATATGCACTTCTCTGCCTAGTTTTTTTACTGGCTATCAATGCTGAATGTATCATTCCAATAGATTTAGTTTTGCATAACTTCCCTGTTTCCACTTTGCTGCCATCCAGTGGCCAAAGTGTAATACTAGCTTTTTAAAAGTTTTTCAGAAGCATTTGTTTCCATTATTTTTATTGTGGCATGGCTTCCCTGTTTCCACTTTGCTGCCATCTAGTGGCCAAAGTGTAATATTAGCTTTTTAAAGATTTTTCAAAAGCATTTGTTTTATTTTTCTTTGTTTGTCATATATAAACTTGCTATAATTAACTTCAACTAACAGGTCGCCTTTCTGGCATTTTATATAAAATCTTCTTTTACAGTTATCTATTTCTCCAGATATATGAAACAATTCTTATCTATGACTACCAAACTATTAAAATATTACTGACACAGGCAAAAGCATGGTCACTATGTCAACTCTGCTTCCGTCAGCACAGAAATGCATAACTGCACATTACAATTTTATATCCTTTTACTACATAAATAGAGAGTCCATTATTCACTAAATAATATCTAGATATATACATATATGGAATGACGTCCCTATTCACTGCCTTGATAGAAAACAATGTCCAAATATACCTGTTGTGGAACTATCACTATTATGAAGCAAGAACATGCACACATCCTTAGTGAAAAGCAATATTCAGATCTAAAGTACTTTCCATATCAGAATTAATATTTATGTAATAACTGAATAGTATTATGCTTATTAAACTTATTAATATGCTTATTGTTTTGTACTTGATGAACCTAACAAAACTAAAATATATACATTGTTATTATGTCATAATGTCAGCTAAAAGGAGAAATATAAATATTGGTTTGATCTAAATAAACATGAGTAAATTATAAGTCTAGTGATTCTGAGTGGTAATAGTATTCATTCTAGTTTTTAATATGGATTTCAATGGAACTATAGTGTTTAGTCCGGGGGGGGGGGTGATTTGCTCTCATATTAGTTATCCAAGATATTTCACGTAGTTCAGTTCGATTATGGACATCTCCTCCTCTATTGGTGTGGATAACAGTTTCAATTGCTTTAAAAAGGAAGGAATGAGTCGGATATTGTATTATATGCACTGCTAGTGCATTGTTTGGTTCCTTTTGTTGTATATCTCTTAAGTGTCGTAGTATATGATCTTTAAGCTTCTGATCTGTCTTGCCTATGTAAAAAGCATTGCATTGACGGCAAGTGGCCAAATACACTAGATGTGCTGTGGTGCAATCAGCATATACATTGAAGTAATATTGTTTATTTCCATAAGTGGAGACAAAGACATTTGAACTGTCAATGTAAGGGCAGGCTTTGCATCTACAACATTTAAAAGTGCCCCTTCTGTCTGAACATATATTTTGTGTGGTGGTACCTCCTCTATTGCATAGGAGTCTTTTCAAAATTTTCTTGTTTTTATACTGAAATCTCGGTTGCTCTCCTACTATATGTTTAATTTTCTCATCCATTGTTAATATTGACCAATGATTTCTTATTATATCACATATCTGTTTATTGTCTGAACTATAGGTTAACAGACAATTTAACTGTGGAATATGGTTATCAGAAACAATGGCTTGCTGTGAAGAAGTGTTCTTCTTGGAGAAATAAGGTTGGCCTCTGCCTTTCCTTATTTCCTGAAAGTTTTGTTGAGTCTTAAATTTTTATCTGAGTAGGACCTTTCCTTAAGGTATCTCAGTACTTTGCATTGTTCTTCAACAAATTCCTCATCTTTAGTGCATAATCTAGATGCCCGTAGGACTTGATTTTCATAGATGTTTTTAAAAATATGTCTAGGGTGCATACTTTGTTTATGTAAATAATGGTTTCTCCAGGTGTCTTTCCTATGGATGCTTGTATTTATGCCTTCCTTAGAATCTAGGTGGACTTTTACATCCAAAAAATCTATTTCTTGATATGATGAACTTGCTTTGAATATAAGAAAATTAGTACTTCCATTAATGTAATCAACGTAGCTATTCAGCTCTTTCATCTTTCCTTGCCATAAGATAAAGACATCATTAACAAAACGACCATAGTATAGTTGATGTGGGAGCCATATGTTATTTTCCGAGAAAATGATTTCTTGCTCCCATTCTGCTAATACCAAGTTTGAATAACTATTAGCACATGACGTACCCATGGCTACTCCCCATGTTTGTAAATAGAAGTCTTCTCCATAGATAAAGATGTTGTTTTCTAGAACAAGTTCTAGCAGAGCACATATTGGATCTGCTGCTATATTGTGTCTTCTTAGGAAAGTATTAATAGCATGCAAACCATAGTCATTAGGAATAACTGTGAACAAACTGGTAATGTCCATGGTTATCAATATAAGATTTTCAAACACTGTCAAGTGTTTAGTTTGTTCGAAAAAAATCACTTAAAAATTGGTCAGTGTCTTTCAGAATTGTCTTTGGAAACGGTAATGCCTTTTTCAACTCATTTTCTATAAAGATAGATAGTGGTTCCATTATCCATTCTCTACCAGAGACAATGGGTCGTAAAGGAGGAACATGTAAGTCTTTATGAATTTTAGGTATTCCACTTATACTAGGGTATAAAGGATGGGGTGTATCAAAAAATTCATATTGTTCTTGAGTAATACATCTTTCCATTAAAAGTTCATATAAAATGCTATGAAAGAGTGTAATTCTTGTTGAAACATCCTTCTTACTCAGTTTTTTATATGTGTGTTGGTCTTCCAACATTGTTGTCATTTTGTTCTTGTACCACTCAGCTTCCATTATGACTATGCATCCTCCTTTATCCGCTGGTTTTATAACTAAATTATCTGAATGTCTAAGTTGGTTTAAAGCTTAATTTTCTTTGGCTGTCATGTTATAAAATGTACATTTCTTTTTATTAGTAGAGTTCCTAGTTTCAAAGATCTCTTCTTCACATAATCTTAAAAAGAGCTCAACCAATGGAGGATTTACTGGAGTAAAAGTACTTCGCTTTCTGAGAGAGGGTTCATAGGTGTTGTTTTGACCAAAAAAGCATTTCAACGAGATGTTTCTACAAAAAAGTTTAATGTCTGTTACAAATTCATTCAAATCAGATGTCAATGATGGTATGAAGGTCAGACCCTTATTTAGTAAGGTCATAGCTTCATGGCTTAGTTCTGTCTGTGAAATGTTTACTGCTAGATTAGATGGATTCTCATTCATTTCATAAATTTCTTGTGCTTCCGCTCTTGGCTCTGAGTTCTCTGAGTTTTGTAGTTGTTCTGTTTCATAATAGTAAGGGCCAGTTTACTGGTGTGTGTACTACACCATCCCTAGGCCTAGTTGTTGGTGTAGGGTCATTATGACCTATCAATAATGTATTCTCAGATGATGTTTCATGAGATGTTGAAATACTAGCATTGACTTCCAAGAAGTCATTAGAAAAGGTATCTTTTCATTCATGTGAACTAGTATTTGGCATTTTCTGTGTAGTCGGATGCATGCCTTCTAGCTGTATGTTTGGTCTTTCTATGTGATCTCCATTTTTTCTCATTGATGTTGTGTTTCTTCCTCCATTGGTGAGTTCCTCTTTAGGCCATTCGAAGATGTTACCATTTGCAAAATCTCGGTGGTCACATGCCAATTTTTTGATCTTTTGTTGTTTCAATTTAGTATCATAAGTATTGAAATCATGTTGTAATTGTTCTAGTTCATGTACTTGTTCTTCCTTCAAATCCAATTTCTCTAGTTCTTCTTGTTTGGTTACAATAATGGATGCATTTTTATCTTCTTCTGGTTTAAAAAAAACTCTATAATTAGTTCCATATATCTTTGGCTGGTCTCAAGGTTAATTGCTTGCCATTTGGCCAATAGTTCTGGGTATGCATTGCCATATGAAGGCAAGCATTTGATCGGCATCCCTCGAGGAACTATTTTATGGTGTATACAGGCTTCCAGATGAAGCCATTGCCATTGCAGTCTTTTTAGGTGAAAGGCAGCGTTTTCTATATCACATAAGATATTTCTAAAACTAGAGTCATCAGAAAGCACTGTTGTCAAATATGTAGTTTCTTGATTCAAATTTATCTCTAACAGGGGATTCTGTGATTCTCCTGTTAGCCGAGACATCATATACATCTTGTTTTTTTCTTTTATACGTGAATGAATATCAGTCATGGACAGTGTAAGATTAGAACTACAACAATTCAAGGAAAAAACTATCTTACACTTGTTGAAGGTTTACCAGTGGAAAAGTGAAGCAAATGAAGAAAAAGACCTCTGGTATTCCACCACAGCAAAAATCCACCACGATAGAGTCCTGTGTCAAACAGCAAGCAAATTTAATGAAAAAGTAAAAACAACATTAAAATTGCATAGTGATAAAATGATAAGCGCTTTCGGCTTTTAGCCTTTTTCAGATCGTTACCTTTTGGTAGCAATGCTTAATATTTATACTAAAAACTAACCAATAATGTTTAAAATCAATTAACTTCTAAACCAATCATGTCAATTCATTCTTAGTCTTTATTAAAATACCCAGCAATCTTTCTTTGCACTACTAAGTAGCCAATAGCTATGATTTAAAATTGGTGCCAAAAATATGCTAATATACTATGTTGATCCATCCTACTTTAGCTATATGTTAATATGCACTTATCTGCCTAGTTTTTATGACTATCAAACTATTAAAATATTACTGACACAGCCAAAAGCATGGTCACAAATGCTTCTGAAAAACTTTTAAAAAGCTAGTATTACACTTTGGCCACTGGATGGCAGCAAAGTGGAAACAGGGAAGCTATGCAAAACTAAATCTATTGGAATGATACATTCAGCACTTATAGACAGTAAAAAACTAAGCAGAGAAGTGCATATTAGCATATAGCTGAAGTAGGATGGGCCAACATAGTATATTAGCATATTTTTTGCGCCAATTTTAAATCATAGCTATTGGCTACTTAGTAGTGCAAAGAAAGATTACTGGGTATTTTAATAAAGACTAAGAATGAATTGACATGATTGGTTTAGAAGTTAATTGATTTTAAACATTATTGGTTAGTTTTAGTATAAATATTAAGCATTGCTACCAAACGGTAATGATCTGAAGAAGGCTAAACAGCCAAAAGCGCTTATTGTTTTATCACTATGGAATTTTAATGTTGTTTTTACTTTTTTCATTAAATTTTCTTGCTGTTTGACACAGGACTCTATCGTGGTGGATTTTTGCTGTGGTGGAATACCAGAGGTCTTTTTCCTTCAAAAGCAGAATGATGGTTGACACCTGAAAGTAATGTCTTTCAGGTAACCTGGAAACCATTCAGGGTGGAATAGCCCAGTGTTCTCAAGGTGTGTGTTGGATGTAAGTTATAGACCTAGCCGTGGCAGACCTAATAGTGAGTAGTTAGTCTTGAAATAAGTAACAACCAGACAATGTGATTTAACTGAAAATTAAGACTGGCTAGGCAATACTAAAGTGAATGTATTGTGCTGGCTGGGTTTCGTGAAGAATCCCTTGTCATTTACCACAGGCCTAAAGTAAGCACTGCAGTCTGGAAGAAAACAATGTTGTATGAATAACATCACAATAATTTCTATCCCATCATGGTGTGGAGTGATGTAATGGAAGAGCCCTCGTATCATGAGATTCTAAAACATGAACCATTATACCTGCAATCTGCATATGATTAACTTGTCATTGTGTTACAGTTCTCCAACAATGTGGCACAATTTTTGGGATATACAGAGGTAACCTTATGAGGGTGGCATACCAAATTAGTGAACCAAAAGGAGGGAGAGAGATGCAATAAGCCTCCCTCCACACCTTATATATAATGTTTAACTAAGATCATGCATCCTTTCATTTTCAGAAAAAGATTCCATTTTCTCACTGGGGCCTCACCACCATGGAACACAGCATTAAAAGTATGGCATGCATTTCAATCCAGCTTCATGCAACCCTTTTAATTTAAGAACCTGAAGTACGCGCACTGCAGTACAGAGAATGTTTAGCATTTGGTCAAATGCTATTTTGAATTCCCCTGTGCTGTAATAACTTTCAAAGCACAATTACCTAAAGTATGCTTTACTGCCTGTTGATTTGGTGATGTTGCTGTAGGTTTCATGAATTAGAATTGTAGTACTGTTCCACATGAGGTAAAGTATAACAGACTTCTGCCTTATTGCACTGTGTCAGTGCCTGTTGTACAACTTGTAGGATGATTGCCTTTGGTGTAGAAGGCTGTGGGTGCAGTTCCCCTACCACACGATTGGATTGCTGACACTGCAGTGCAGCATAAGGGAGGTGTTGCACTTCTGAATGTATAGTCCTTCAAAAGAGATGTTAAATTAAGGTTCAATCTTCTTGAGTTGGTGTTAGCTCAGGTGGATCTAAAATATCCCAAAACAGCTCTTGAAAAGAGTAAGGATTCTTTATTTGAAAAACATTATGTACAATACTATTTACAAAGTTACATATTTAATATTTATACATTTATAGAGTTTAGACATTTCCATTTTGTTCCATTATTGCCCTACAATCATAGATATGTTGCTTTTCATTATTATTTTAAACCTTCATTGTCTTATTTGAACCACACTCATTTTTCTACAACCACCTTCTAATTTATCTTAAAATCATTGCTAGTGTGCAGTTACCATTAAACATAATTTCATTTAGCCTTTCATTCCAAGTGGTCCACACAACATAAAATCTTTTATCTACTTCACAAAATATTCCTTAATTTTATGTCTATAATATCCACACATAATCATATATATATTTATTTCAGTTACCTCCTTTATGTTTTCAAAGAAATTTTCTTTACACAATTTTTCCTACAATTTTGCAATCCTTATATGTTGTAAGAAAACATGTTCTGTAGTTTCTTCTTTACCACAATATATACAAACTCTTTCACTGATTTTTAATGTGGCATATCTCCTTTTTCTGGTAAATCACTAATCTCAATAAAAAATCATGACAATCTATTTGCTTATTACACCATGCTTTTTGTGCTTTTATAACTTTAAACTTTTCATTCAGTAGCTCAGCCCAAGAATTAATATAATAATATAATATCATGATATTTTTATAGCACACTTTCCTTTCATTTTCTATTTCAGCAATTTTTATTTTCCATAATAAATTATTTTCTCAATAATATCTCATTCATTTAAACATGCTTTTTCTCTTTTGAATTTAACAAATCCCAATGCCTCTTATGTGTGTACTTTAGTAAATTTACTAACTTTTCATGTTTATCATTTATTCAAGATAAAACTTTACAAAAATTCAAAAAAGCAGCATAAACAATTGGGTTTATTAATCTTAACCTCCATCTTCCTTGCCCATGTATAAGACTCTTCTGTTCACTGGATTCAATCTTGAACCCCATACAAAAGAAAAAAAAATACTTATAGTAGTTCTTTTTCATAGATTATTGGCAACATATAGACACTAGCTAAATATGCAGTCTTTCTCAGTATAATTGAATTAATCATATAAACCTTTTTATTAAATGATAGCTTATATGTTTTCCAAAATCAACAAAACTCCTTTGTTTCATCTAGTATTGTATTCCATTGTTCCTAACTTACATTTTTAACCACAAATATTATTCCTAACACAGATCTTTCTTTCAGAAAAATGCACCTCCTATCTTTACTATATCATCCAGTCCTTTACTTTTTTCTTTATTTAAACTCATGCCTATTATATTTAAATACAGATGTACATAACATATAACTTCTTTCATCCAGAATTTATTTCTCATAATCAATATAATATTTGCATAAGTAAACATGACTGAACTTTTTATCCCTTCATTAGTAATATAAGTAGCACCTCACATGTGCAAATTTACATCTCTGACTAATATATTAATCATAGGACATCCCTGACATGCCATTTTTAATATCTATTTATTTGCTTGACCATCCAGTCACTAAAATTCTTACTTTATTTTATTATATGCAAAACAACATGCATTCTTAATTTTTTTTTACTAATGTCATACTCTTCCATTACTCTGTACAAAAATTCATGTTGTACAGCATCAAAAGCTTTATTTAAATCTATCATGATCTTGGTCTTATCAGTACTGTTTATCATCCACAAGTTCTCTTACTATGAATAATATAATTAGTGACATCCTTTTCCCTTTAAACTATATATGCTATCTTCCATAATACTTTTCATTTTAGTTTCCATTCTCTTCAGAAGTATTTTCACAAAAATCTTATCTGTATTGTTCAATACTGTAGGTCTCCAATTTTCAATTTTATTTTTATCTTCCTTTTTTCATATAAATTTAAGTATACCACTGCATAAATCTTAATACATAAAACCTTCATTTAACCATTCATTCATAACTTTTATGAAGTATTTTTTCTGCCAATCCATAAAATTCTTATAAAACTGATGTGCTATTCCATCTGATCCTGAAATTGACTGTAAATTAACTTGTCTAAGTACCATATGTAATTAATATAAGGACATCTTGTTTTCCAATTCCCTGTTTTCTTGTTCTAATTTTTAACATGCCATTCCTTTTCTGTACTTTCTTTCTATCTTGAAACATTTTATTTACATAATTTATTATGATACCCATAATTTGTTCCTCTCTTCTGTCATCTTTCATTTCTCTCATTATACTAGTGTTCTCTTTAACTATACTAATCAAATAAGCTGATACCTCTTCCTTTTTACCTTATAAATAATATGTTTGCTTAAATACATTTCTCTTGATTCTTTTCATAAATTCTCTGTTCTGTCCCATAATATTCTTTTTTTTCATAAACACATGCTTATTTTTTCCATTTCATCTCATGATCTCTCATTTATTCATTTTATTCATTTTCCTAATCTGATATACTCCTTATTTTCATGTATCTCTATCCATATGGCTGAGAGATCTGAAACGTGTGTTACAAGTGTCTTTCACCTTAGCTATATTTAAACCTTGTGATATGATAAAATAATCTATTTCCATCTTGTATATACCTTGACTATCTGTCGACAAAATATTATTCCAAATCTTTAAATTGCCACATTTTATAATTTTAGAAATTTTTATAACATCATTTCCTCTCTTCTTTTTGCCTTTAAAATCAAAATTAAAATATCCTGATAATATTATATTTATATTCTTCTTCTTTCGGCTGTTCCCATCAGGGGTCGCCACAGCAGATCAACTGTTTCCATTTCTTCCTGTCCTATGCATCTTGCTCTGTCACACCAACCACCTGCATGTCCTCTCTCATCACATCCATAAACCTTATCTTAGGCCTTCTTCTTTTTCTGTTACCTGGCAGCTTCATCCTTAGCATCTTTTTCCCAGTATACTCTGCATAACTCCTCAGCACATGTCCAAACCAACGTAATCTTTCCTCTCTGGCTTTGTCTCCAAACCTTCCAAAAATGTTATGAAATAAAATTCCCTTTCTTTACTTTTAACATAGGCATAAAATGCTATAATGCTTAATACCTGATTATTCCATCTGAGATCTACAATAGTTATTCTTCCCACCATTGCCAATGTTATGTTCAAAATTTTCACTGACATTCTACAAAGTACGACTATGCTTGAACATAGTTCCTTTCCTAGGTTTCATATTGTATCTCCTCCTAAAAGTTTCTTTGTAATCTCTCTTCTTGTGTCAAAAATCTTACATTTCCAATATTATTATGTCAGCATCATGCTTATTACACCAATTTAGAATGCCTATTCTTCTACTTATAATTGCAATACTATTTACATTTGCTGAAAACACTGTAAAGCTGTCATTATGTCTGTTGTAGCTTACCAGAAACTGTGTAAATTTGAAAGATTTATCTCATTTGCATTATCAATTTCTGTTCTTTTTCTCTTTTACACTTATCCTTTACATTTCTTTTTCTGTCTCTTACTCTTCATCATTTTTGTTTTCATCTTCCTTCTTTTCCTCTAGATTACAATCCATCCATAAATTCCCAATTCTGTTACATTTATAACATTTCAATTCATACGTTTTAAATCATGGCCTGTTTTCCCACCAAGATATCATTTCCTCTTCTCATAGTCACTTCTGAAATTGTCATCTTTTCCACAAGAAAAAATGTTTTCAGCTATACCGAATAACTTACAACACCTCTGTTGCCCTCTACATTTATCATACTAGAGATATAAACACTTTTTCTTCTTTCTCATTTTCAGTACAACATGACAGTCCCACCCTCCAGTTCATAATCCTCTGTTATCATAGACTTTGTTAATGTCCATAACTTCTTTACAAACTTTGCTTAAATATTTCTTCTTTCACTGTCTCTTTTTCAACTTCAGTTACAATTGAACATATATTTTAATTTTTGTTTCTCTGTGTAAGGCTTTAACCACCTAAGAATTCCATGGATTGTAGAGTTTTTTTTTCTCATACTCCCAAAAATACTTTACAGAACATAACCAATATAAACATAATGTCGCAAAATGTCTCTGTATGAATAAGAATAAACGTTTTTACCTCCTGAATCTTCACTCCCATTGGGACTATTAAATTATCCTAAATGTCATAACTGTTTATTTCTTTTTTTCTTTATTCTGAATTCTCACTATAAATTATCTTTGATTGTTGACATTTCCTTTCCTCTGTATGTCTCTCTCATTTTACCTGCAGTTTCCTTAACAGTCTTGGCATATGATTTCTGTGTCTGTCAATCTTCTTTCAAAATACCTTCTGATTCCTCCAATTGAGTTTTTGTCCATAATTTCACCGCATGAAACATCTTTTTTACTCACCGGATCATTCTCAGACAACAATTCACCCAAAAATATCATCCACAATCCTTCTGAACTGAGGGATATAATAACACATCCATCATTGTTTTGAATGTTACAATTCAATTTACAATATTTACAATATTTACAATTATATGTGCACTTTATACAATACTATTTACATTCATATCAATGAATATTTTCCCCACCCTTTTTTCACAACCAAAAGCATATTTTCTTTAGAATCTCTCCCAGAACCCATTTACCATTGAATTTACCTTCATTCAGTCTTTCACTCAATAGTGCCCATGTAATATAAAATATAATTCTATCAATTTTCATTTCTTCTTGTTTTTTTTAATCATAAAAAACATATTCAATCATATCCATATTAATTTTCTCCCTTTTTGTAAAACCTTCCAACATTTTATAATTACAAATTTCTTCCCACAATTGTATAACTCTTTCACGTTTAAGAAAACACATGCTCTTTAGCATCAAATTCACCACAATAATTACACAATTTATCCTGTTTCCTCTTGTAAGGCATATTTGCCTTAACAGGTAACTTATTTATAGACAATCTCCATAAGAAATCTTTGCATTTATGTATGCTTTCATACCATTTGTATCTTATTAATATTGCTTTCTTTTTTCATATTTCTAAATGATTCCAAGGATCAATAAAATAATATTCATTTATAATATTTAGGCACCATTCTTTTGTATTCTTTTCATTCATATTCAATTTCAATTTCCATAATAAAATTTTATTCTGATATGTATTTATTTCTTCATTCATATTTCCCTTTAGACTTTTTCCTATTTCCATCTTTTCATCCCAAAATTTGATATTTATAATATAATATAGATTCTATTAAATTTTTACATTGTTTTGTACAATCTACTAAAACTCTATATAAACTCAATGATGTGGCATTCACAACTGGGTTTATTATGCCAAATCCTCCTTGTTCTACTTTCATATATAATATACCTCTTTTGACCCTCATATGAATGCACATTTAATCAACATTATTTCTTTTGCATACTGTGTTTGTATTATGTTTGTATTAGCTATGTGTGCTATCTTACCAATGATAACAGAGTTTATTAAATATACTTTCTTTTTATATGCCACCCTATATGTTTTCCAAAAATTACATATATCATTTATTTTTGTATTAATTTTTCCCATTGTTTGGTTTTACCAACACTTGATCCAAAGACAATTCGTAGTTTATCTACAGATTCCTCATTGAATTGTATATTTCCTGTATTTACTTTGTATCCAAAACCCTTGCTTTTCTCATTATTTATACATAAACCCAACGTTTTTAACAATTTATTTAATTTTTACTTATGTTCTCCTCCATTCTTTGTTTATTTTTGTTATCACAATGTCATCTGCATACGTATGCATTTTAGGTACTTGAATTTCATTTACTAGCATATAACCTGCCTTATGTGTCATATGATTTGTCTTTATCATTACTGTACTCATAAACAATGCAAACATAATGCTACTAATTGGCCATCCCTGTCATATTCTACATTCTATTTTGATTTCTTCACTTATCTATCCATTCACATTTAATTTAACATTATTTCTTTCATACACTGACTTGATTACTTGTATTATTTTCTTACTTATATTATATACCTCTAGAATGTCCCATAATGGTTCATATTGTATTTTTACAAAAGCCTTGCTTAAGTCTCCTATTATAATCTTTGCCTCTGTTTTCTTATTTGTAATATCACTTATCTCTTTTATTAGCCATAATAGGGCTTGACTTCCCTTTCCCGTTCTACCAAATACTGTTTGTTCAAGTAGTTTATCTATTTTATTTGTCAATCTCTTTGCTATAATTCTCATAACTATTTTATAATCCGTAATGTTTAGTATTATTGGTCTCCAATTCTTTGTATCATCTTTTTCTCCCTTTTTCCATAGGAATATTATAGCACCTATGCATAGTTCCTTGTCTATCATTCCTACCTCTAACCATTCATTTAAAACCCCTATAAATATATGTTTCTGCCAATTCTCCATATTTTTATACATATGATATTCAATACCATCTAATCCTGTAGCTGTATTAACATCAATTTCTTTTAGTATTCAATTTAACTCTTTCATCTTAACCTGTTTTCAACGTAACCTGTTTTGTGGAATAAAGTTTTATTTTAAAATATTGGCGCAGTTCGTTGTTGGACTTTGGCTTGCTGACTGTCCTGTGCTTGTGGATCTTGGCTGAAGGAGCCTGTCGTTCGTGGTTGGTGCCTGTTCCTTCCATTTTTTGTGGTACGGAGTCTGTGGTGTTTCTGAAACAGTTCTTTCATCTTTATAATTTGCCCCAGTGCACCATTGTCAGTTTCATTCAATTTAAGTTCATATTTTTGATTTCTTCTTATTTCATTTTTAACAAAAGATTGCAATATATAATCTTTAATTATCTTACATACTCATTTTTGTGTTGTCACTTTGTTTCCTTCTTCATTTTTCAATTCCCTTATTATTTTCTTGTCTTCTTTCATTAGTTTATTTACATACAGTGCTACTTTTTTTTTCTTATAAACAATATATTTGTCCACCAAATCACACAAGTAGAGACTAATATCCCATTGTACAATAAATTAAAATCACAAAAAACAAGTATAACAATGAAATAAAGCAAAAACCAAAAAGGGTCATAAAATCAGGCATTTGATAAGCAAAAAAAACAAGGGTAAGCACTTTCACAACAGCTTCTTCAGACCTATAAAGCTACTAACATACATTGTCAATTTATACAAATGTTCAATAAATAATTAACCAATCAAACAGATAACTGGCAACCAATCAAGGCTCCCTATAGTCCTAAGCCTAAATGACAAAAAGACAAATTCACTAAATACTATAACACACTCTACAATCATTCATATATCATGCAAATTAATATATATTAATAATAAATTATTTAAAATGGGTATGTAAAATACAAGGTTTTAGAGTGTGTTATAGTATTTCATGAATTTGGCTTCCTGGGAGGTCTAATATTAAGGATGCCTTTAAGAAATTGTTTTACCTCAAATCTACCAGCTAAAGGAGGAGATAAAGGCAGAGATAGCTGAGAGGTGGGCCTTAATAGAAGAATACATCAAACCAGCACTGAGCAACTCACGCAAATAAGAGAGAACCAAAGAAGCATCCACGGTAAGTGAGTCCAGGTTAAGAGAAAGACACCAAAAAGAAAACCTCTTCTATTTGGATTAGTAGGATTTCTTAGTCATAGGTTTCCTGGCCTCCTGCAGGACTTGCAGCACATCCTTGGAAAAAAGGTGTCTATGAGGAATCAAAATCTTATCAACGACCATGTCATTTGAAGTGTGAACAGTTGGGGATCGATATGATATCCCATGATTTCTGTGATTAGATCCACCCTGTGAGGTAACTTGTGATGATTGCCTCTGGCTAGATGCAGGAGAAGAGGGAATCAGTGTTGCCATGACCAAAAGAGAGTCACCAACAAGAATTTGGGAGCATCCTGTTGAACTTTGAGCAGGACTTTTGGAATGAGAGGAAGGGGAGGGAATGCATAAAGAAACATCCCCTTTCAAAAGAATGAGAGGCCATCCACCTTCCTTACCAGAGAACCTGGGACTCTGGCACAAAAACAGAGAAAGCTGTCTATTCACATGGGAGGCAAAAAGATCCACTTGAGGAGCACCCCACTGAGGGATAATGTCTAGAAACCCATCCCTGTGAAGCATCCATTCAAGGGACTGAGTTAAGGATCTGATCAGAGTCTGTGCCACAATGTTACAACCAGAAGGGGTATAAACTTCCAGAAGAGTCACTTGGCACTTGGCAGCAAGATCTCATACCAGAAGTGCCAACCGGCAAAGAGGATAAGATCTCTTTCCTCCCTGCTTGTTGATATACCACATCACTGTGGTATTGTCTGTGAATACCTTGAGAGGCCCTGAAGAAATGAGAGACTGAAAGGCCTGAAGAGCCAGCAGAAGGGACATCAATGTGCTCCTTCTCCTGACAAGGTGACCACATCCCCTGTACCTTTAGGGAGCCAAAGGTCACCCTCCCATCCCATGTCTGAGTTATCTCTGAACAATACCTGAGAGGAAAGAGGGGGAAGAAAAGGGATGCCTGTGTTCAGAAATAACTGTTAAATCCAACAGAGAAGTTCCTGCCTGTGGCAAGGAAGAAGACAAACTACATATTCTACAGGATGAACATGCTGAAGCCACACTGACTTCAGAAACTACTGAAAATTTCTCATATGAAGTTTGGCCTGAGGAAGCATTGGAATGGTGGATGTCATAGGTTCATAGGTTCATAGGTGTGTACTAGGCTAATGGCCCTGGGGCCTTTACAGGCCTAGCCATAGGATTACCCTGGCATCGTGCCACTCGACCTTAGTTCCCAGTGCCTCTGTTGAGTAGAGCCACTGGAGTTATCCCTGGGGTGAATTTTCTATTTCCCACCCACTCATCAAGATTTCTCTTGAAGAGGGTCAGCGAGGTGCTCTGCTTGACATGTATGGGAAGTCTATTCCATGGGCAGTCTCTGGGTTATGAATCTCTCCCTCCAGTATGTTCTGCTTGTCGTGGTAATGAGGTTGAGGTCTCTGGAGCATGTGGTAAGGAGGGATTGGGATTTCTTTAGATGTAGCATTTCTAACAGAGCTGGGTGAGACATGGCTTTGTAAGTCAAGCAGAGATCGCCTCCAAGTAGCCAATGGTTGGAGTTTTTTGAGTCTGTCCATATAGGACAAGTTTTTAAGGCCTAGGATCATCTTTGTGAGGTACTTTTGTGGCCTCTCCATTTGTTGCAGATGCCTAGTGAGGTACATACCAAATGGGGCATTGTACTCGATGATTGGCCTAATGAGGGAAGAGTAGAGGGAGACAATGAACTCTTTCTTCCTGGATGCAAAATCCTTAGTAATGAGATGTGCCACATAGAAGGACTTTCTGACCACAGTGGCAATATGGTGATCAAAAGAGAGGTTGCTGTCAACCTGTGTTCCCAGATCTCTTATAACACCTTCTGTGCTCAGTGGACTACCATCAATGTGGTAGTTCGTGGGAACAGGGTTTTTCCCAAAGGGGATGATGACACATTTTTTTGGCATTGAGCTTAAGGCCATGGTTCTGACACCGGTCGTTGGTCTCACTGAGACCATTCTGTAGGATGTCAACATCACTTGGGGAGTTAATAATAGCTCCCAACTTGCCATCATCTGTGAAATTTGTCAGCCAGAGTCCTTTCGTGTTGGCCTGGACTTCAGAGAAGTAGATACCAAACAGAAGAGGACCCAAGACCAAACCCTGTGGGACTCCACCTCATGACTAGTCTGTAGTCTGATTGGAGTCAGCTACTTTCACACTGTGGGTTCTATCTGTGAGCCAGTTTGCAACCCACCTAGTGATATAAGGGTTGATGCCTAGCTTTTTGAGTTTTTCTAAGATTCCTGAATGGGGAATGGTATCAAATTCCTTGGCAGATCTTGTCTTCATCCACAGCTCTGGTGACTGACTCAAAGAAGTTGACCAAGTTGATCAGGTATGATCTATCGTTCACAAAACCAAACTGTGTGGGTTCCAGAGTTTGGAGATTCCCTATATCCTTGTTTATTAGGTCCATGATGATGCATTCTATAGCTTTGCATATCAGACTCATCAGGCTAATGGGGCAAAAGTTTCCAGGGTCTGTAGTCACTCCCCATTGTGGAGAGGGATGACTGTAGCAGTGTACCATTTGGTAGGGACAAAGCCTAAGGTGAGGCTTTGATTTAGCAGGGCACACGGGTGAGGTGCCAGTTCACTCTGTAGTTCATGTAGAACACAGCCAGGGATATTGTCAGTTCCATAGAAGCTGTATTCCTGGCCTTGGACAGTGCTGTTTTAACCTGTGCAGCAGTAATACTGGGTGCATGGCAATCTAATGGTATTGTGATGGGGCCTTTGGGGGGGGGGGGGTAAAGTTGGCACTGAATCTATCGGCCAGTATATTGGTAATATCTGTTGGGTCGGTATAGGAGGTACCATTGTGCAGTAGCTCAGAGCAAATCTGAGTATTGCCGTGGAGATTCTTTACATAACTATACAGGGTCTTGTGGTTGTCTTTACTATCTGCTGCAATTCTGTTATCATAGCTAGCTGTAAAGGATTTGATGAGGGATCTCAACTTTTTATTAAAGCTGATAAGAGAGTTTTTCCAGTCTTGAGACTTCACCTTATTCTGCATCAGTTTCCTCCTGCTGTTGTAGAGTTTGTTTATGGCAGGGGACTACCAGATTGGCTTCCTTTTTTTGGAGGAGAGTGTCTTGGTTCTATTGTGTATGGCGAGATCCATGCATTTCTGTACATGTTCGTACAGTGCATTGGTGTATGATTTGGCAAATATTCTTCATTTGCATGGGTGCCATGAAGTTAGCGACCTCTGTTTTTAGGCGCCCAAAGTTAGCTTTTGAGACATTTTTCATGGTGGTTACCTTTGTGGGGGTGTGGGTGGGATGTGGATTTCCAAGGTGATTAGTTTGTGGTCGGATCTAACCAGGAAGGAGTTGACTATTGGTGTAGACCAGTGGTTGTCTATGTTAGTAATGACCAGGTCAAGGATGTTGCTACCTCTAGTGGGGGTAAGAACAAGCTAGTCCAGGGTATTGGAATTAATGAACTCCAGGAAACTTTGGGCAAGTGTATTGGTATATGAGTAGTTTTCCCAGTTAATGGAGGGGTAGTTGAAGTCGCCTACTATGAGAGTGTTAGGTTGGACCCTAATATTCTCCAGGGTACTTAGGAACGTGGAGTGTGAGTCTTGGGACATGGTTGGGGACCTATAGCAGGTTACGACCTGAATTGCTGTCTTACCCAATGTTAGCTGCACCTGAAACCCAGAACTCTCAAACTCCCTGGCAGTAATGGAAGCCAGAGGAAGGAGAATGTGGAAGAAAGAAATGAGAGTTAAGGCCTTTGGAGGGACAGGGATTCAAGCACTGGCACCATCTGAATCCTGTAACCCAGAAAAACATGATCCTGAAAAGACGTCAGAGAAGACTTTTTGAAACTTATAGTGAACCCCAGGCTCTGAAGAAGAGGTACGGCAAAATGAAAATTTTGCAAAAGAGTGTCTCGAAAGGACACCTGAGTCAACAGGTTGCGCAAGGAAGGAAATATCTGAATCCCTTGAAGTCTACAAAGGGCAATCACAGGAGCAAGGTATTTGGTGAATACCCTTGGGGCAGTAGAAAGTCCAAAGGGCAAAGCAGAGAACTGACAATACCAGCAAGCAACAGAGAAACACAAAAACTTCCTGAAAATTGGATGGATTGGAATATGGAGATAAGCATCCTTGAGATCCAGAGACACAATATAGGCCTGAGGCAGCAAGAGAGGAAACAGAATCTGAAGGGACAATATCCAATATGAAGGTACTTTTAGAAAAGTGTTTAGATGGGAGAAGTCTAGAATAGGTCTCCAAGTGCCCTCTTTTCACACAGGCACCTCTTGAATAGTACCCTGAGACAAGAGATCTTGAAGAAGCTCTGGTGAAAAGGGAAGATGTTCCTGAGGAGGCTGAGGAATGCCCATAAAAGAAGGATGGGATTTCCACACCATGAAGTACTCTTGATGAGTGATTCACAGAACCCAAGAATCCTGAGTGATCTGAAGCCAAACAGGAAGAGAAAGGGAAAGGTGAAGAGAAAGCGGAATGAGGCTGGAAAGGGATGGATAGTCACATGGTACCTGGTTTGTCCAGAAAGGAAGGCTTCAGACTCTCTGAAAATTAAGTAGCCTTAGCAGGAGGAGCCTGTTTGCCACTCTTCTTACCTTTAGTAGAAGGATGTGATTGCCTACGAGCAAAGGCAGGCTTAGCTGGGTAGTTTCTCTGAAATTTAGGCACAGGAGAAACAAACATGTTTAAGCTCCCATAAGGCCTTACCCTTAACCTGAAGGGACTTAAACAAACCAGCAGCAGCTTCCCCAAACAAAAGTTTAGAATCCAAAGGAGCATCCATCAACTTAGCTTTAGTATCATTAGGTAGAAGTTGAAGCCTAAGCCAAGGATACCGCCTCATAACTGAACCAGAAACAGCAGTCCTAGAAGAAGCATCTACCGTATCATAACTACATTTAACAGAATGATGAACAACCTGAGAGGAAATCCCTAGCAAGGAAAGAATGGAAGTTTTACCCTCAGAGTCTGGAAAATCAGAAAGCCATTGACAGGCCTGAGAAAGAAGAGCCAACACATACCTAGACATATAGGTCTGATAATTAATATCCCTAAAGCTAGGGTAGCAGAAGTGTAAATCTTTTTTCTCAGCTTGTCCATAATTTTGCTGTCCTTGTCAGAAGGCAAGAACTTGGGTGAAGGAAGTAATTGAGACAGCTTACCAGAAGCTATGGACACTATTGAGGGGTCAGCAGCAGGAGATTTATATAAAAAAGAACAATCCTCAGGGACCCTATAAAACCTATCAGGCTTCTTGGGAGCAGGGGGGAAAGAATCAGGTGCCTGAGAGGCATTGGAGAAAGCATCCAGTAAAGCAGCCAAGACAGGAGGAATAGCCACAGGTTTAGTAGAGTCCAACTACAACAACTCATAGTACCTATTATGGATATCAGAGACCTGAGTACAATTCCACTTAAAAACATTCATTATCCTGGACAGCATGTCCCCAAAGGATATCTCTTCCAAAGGAACATCATGACTTATAGGTTCCTCCTCTTCTGACCCATAGTCCAAAGGAGAAGGAATCTGAGAATAAGTCAGGGATTCATCAACAGAATCTGACTCATCCTCAGAAGAATCCTGGTCTCTAGGCTTTTTAATAGGAGTAGAGGACCAAGGAGGAGCAGGAACTGAAACTCCGTGAGGAGGCTTTAAAAACATTAAGGCAGAAAATAACTCCTGAGTAAAAGCCTGCCACTTACATTGTGGATTCCTAGGAACAGAAGAAACATGTTTAATTTTTTGCTTCTTTTTTAAGGGAACATCCTGAGAGGCTCAGATCTAGGATGACAGTCGAGAACCATAGCAGGAACTTCTTCCCCAACTAAAAACTCCCCTAGACCCCTTAGAAAAAAATCAATCATGGTTTCCTCTGAACGTCAGAGATGGATGCCTACAAAGCCTCTTCAGATGTGCTGCCAGCCAGATCCTCACTGACCTCCAACACAGCTGTGGCAGAGAAATCTGATAACACAGCCAGGTAAGCCTCCGGGTTCATAACAACATTGGGAGAAACACCCTGCAGAGGCTGGACAGCAGAATATTCCAGTCATACCTTTCTCATATTCTTCTTCCCTTTGGCTGACCCTTGGGGTGGGAGATCTTTCCATTGTATCTTTAGCGAGTAGCTTAAGTTGCTGAATCTCAAGATACAAGGAAAGGAAAGAAAGTCTACTGTGAAGGGTTTTTGGAACAAACTCCTGACAAATAGAACAAGACATATGGTCATGAGAAGCACCTAAACAAAAAAGACACTTATCGTGGCAGTCTCTATGGGGAATCTGTCTCCCACACTGGCATTTACCATTCCTGGATAACATTAACCCCAACAAAATCCCCAATGGGGCACTTAACTTGCAAAAACAGCAAACAGGTGTAGGACGTCACTGGAGAATGTAAATGCATTCAACTGGCAGAAAATGGATGCAGGTAAACATTCTGATAGTGTAAAAGATATGTTCAGACTGGTGACAAAGAAGTTCTGCTTTGGTAGGCCTGAACATCACCTTTATACCCTACATTATGCAGGGGGCATATAGTGACTTTCAGCATACCTTTTAAATTCAGAAGTCTTTGGAAGACTGGCCAGACATTGGGCTTCCAATGCAGGGAATCTCCAAATAGTTAAGACTACTGCAGCCATGAATGTAAAGACATTTACTGTTTCCAGCTCAAACAGTGGTATCACGTGATTAAGCTGATTCAGAGCATCACTCAGCTGAGTAACTTAGCATGGTTGCTCCATGCCAGTTTTCATAATGAACATGGCTAAAAAGCTGTGGACATTCATCAACGTAGAGATAAGTGCTGGGGAGTTTAGTGTTCACATAGTATTACAGAGTGTGTTTGTGTGTGTGTGTGTGTGTGTGTGTGTGTGTGTGTGTGTGTGTGTGTGTGTGTGTGTGTGTGTGTGTGTGTGTGTGTGTGTGTGTGTGTGTGTGTGTGTGTGTGTGTGTGTGTGTGTGTGTGTGTGTGTGTGTGTGTGTGTGTGTGTGTGTGTGTGTGTGTGTGTGTGTGTGTGTGTGTGTGCGTGCATGTGTGTAAGGTTGAGGTGGCTGTCATACTTCCACACAACCCGACTAATGAGCAGAACCTGTAACTTTGGGTTGGGAGAGACCACCATCTGGCCATCAGAAAACTTCAAAAATGTGGGATGAGGGGAACACTAGCCACCGAGGACAGCTCTAAAGACATGGGTCAGGGGGGTACTAGTCACCAGGGATAACATTTATCATCATGCCTTAATGGCTCTTACACATGACACGAGTCAGGGTGAACCACTAGACGCCAGGGAAAACTTTAACAACATGACTCAGGAGAAACACTAGACAGCAGGGATAATTTATATAGTCACTATGGTTAACACTTCTCTGAATAAGCTAGCACTGCATCATGTTAAAAGGGCCTTTTTACCCTAGTCCTTAATGGAAGTGGTGGGGTTCTTTCTGAATACCCAGGAATTACTTTAAGCAATTTAGCAGAATGAATGCAAATAGAACACATAGTAAAACAAACACGGTTCTAGAAAAACAGAACAGTACATATCAATGGATAATTTTTTTTGTAGGTCATGAATAAAAAACGAACACATGAGTATGGCCATTTTTTAAGAAAAGGGAGTTATTTGTGAAAGCATGCTTTTAAAAAGTGAGGTCTGAGTAAAAAGTAACATAGTGGAAGTGATATACAGCAGCAGCATGCAGGAGGAGGAAAGTGAAAACACAATCTGAGACGCAACTAGGGGAAATGGGGTTTAGTTCACTAAATGTTCTATCCACTTCAAGAGACCATGGCACCTTGGCAAGGACTTTCCCTCTTGTGAGATCTGTCACACAGGCAATATTCAATAAATTAGGCACAAATATTTTGTATTAACCAACTAGTCCAAGAAAAGCTTCCAACTGTCTCTTACTAGACAGCACAGGCAGGGTTTTACGGCCACTATTCTTTTTCAGTTGTGGTCTTAACACCCTTTTTCTTATAAGTTACTCCAAATACTTGCATTCCACCATACCCAGTTTACGTTTATTAGCATTTACAGTCAGGTCTGCCTGTCTTATGGAGTCCAACAGCCAACAATTTAGGCAAGTAGGATTACCTGTCCTCTGAATGAATGAAAATACCATCCATGCATGCAGCCGCAAATATTGAGTGGGGTCTCAGTATTTATCCATTAACCTCTGGAAGGTGACTGGGGCTCCATGTGGGCCAAATAAAAACATTATGTACTGAAATAGTACATTAGAGAATACAAAAGCTGTTTTCTCTGTGGTGTGTGGGGGGTGTAAGTGGTATCTAATGGCATTCTTTTGTTAAGTCTAGTGTAGTCGTCTAACCGACCTTACGTTCTCTGTCATCATTAGTGGGCATGGGATAGCTATCAAACTTTGAAATGCTGTTCCATTTCCCAAAGTCATTACAGAATATAATGCTTCCATCAGATTTATAGGTTCTTATGTAAGTAGTAGGCTAGCTGCCCTTGCGGGTCATTTTAAGCTTAGACAATTTCCCTTTTTGTGCTGAAAATAACCTATCCCATTTGGGTATAGATTGGTCTTACTCATCTCATGGTTGATAATTCTATGTCACGCCTAATGAGAATAACTGTGATCATGCCATAGATAATTTGAGGGCCTCATGAATGCGATAAGGCATTTAGGAGTTGCCTCTGCCCATTAGTAGTACAGGGGGCAGTCCTGGGGTAAATGTTCTGTTTCCCATCCATAGATCTAAGTTGCACTTGAAAACAGACAGGGATGAACTTTGTTTTATGTGTATGGGAAGTCTGTTCCACAACAACGGTACCCTCTGGGAAATAACTTGTCCCTCCAAACAATTCTGTTGATGTTGCAGAAGAGGTTTAGATCCCCAGACCAAGTATTGTGATGCCATTTGACTTGCTTATATTGAGTAAATTCACCAGTAATGGGTCAAAGGATGCTTTGTATGCCAGACACAGGTCAACTCTAAGCAGTCTGTAGGATACCAAATATAGTGACTGGGCTTTGAATCCATCCATGTAGGACATGTTGTTTGGGCCTCCAGTCTGTAGGATACCAAATATAGTGACAGGGCTTTGAATCTGCCCATGTAGAACATGTTGTTTGGGCCTTGTATCCTGTGGGTGTTCAAGCTGTTGCATGTGTCTGGAGAGATACATGCCAAAGGGGGCATTATATTTCATGTCCTCCACCTATCTGATGAATAATTCCATAATTTACTGCACTGTCTGAACTATTGTCTGTGTATTTACACATTAATCAACATTATTCAGGAACCTGCCAACTTTATCAGCAACCTGCATTACACTTATACTCATTTATAATCAATGTAGCTCTATGCGCCTTTGAGATGTTTTTTACTTTGTAGTTATTTTAATCAATATGAATCATTCTATCTTTATTTTTGCATTTAATTTTATTATTTGTAACTTTGTCACTGGAACTTTTCTTCCCAGGCCTCGGTGAAAATGGGCTTTCATCCAGTCGGACTATCCCGGTAAACAAATGTTAAATAAATAAAATAAATAAATATTCAATGATTGGCGTAATGAGGGCTGAGTAACAGGGGACAATGGCATTCCTACATCTAGATACAATCCTTTTGTTTGTAAGCTGTGCAATATTGAAAGACCTTCTTACAACAATAGACGGTTCCCTATCAGAAGCTTGAAACACTATAAGCCTGAAAATCAAAATCCTGAAAACTATAGACTGAAAGTTCAAAATCCTGAAAGCCCAAAATCCTGAAACTCAAAATCCTGAAAACACAAATAATGCTAATATGTCACTTTAAAGACACTAATATCTACCAACTGACCCTGACCCTAACCCTAACCCTAAGGTCCGTCACTATCGCACACTCACCTGACCCACGCCCTAACCCTAACTCACTTAAACTGCCCCTAACCCCAATATTTGTCACTATTGCATACATGCCTAACCTGCGCCCTAACCCTAACTCACTTAAACCGCACCTAACCCTAACATAAAACCAACCGCACACTTACCTGAACCCAACGCATGACCCAACACCACAGGGCTAACAATAGCAAAGCCACAATGACGTCAGTATGTCCATTTTGTGTTTTCAGGATTTTGAGTTTCAGGATTTTGGGCTTTCAGGATTTTGAACTTTCAGTCTATAGTTTTCAGGATTTTGATTTTCAGGCTTATAGTGTTTCAGGCTTCTGATAGGGAACCCAATATACACATGTTGGTCAAAAGTTAGGGCACTGTCTGCATAAGTTCCCAAATCCCAAACAACTGGGTCAGCCTTAGGGGTTACATTTAGAAACCACAGCCAAATGCTAGCCTCTTCTATCGAAACTTAATTCTCCAGATTTTGATTCAGGATATCTGTATGTGGGCCACTGCTTTACTTTCTCCCATTCTTAGACTCAGTGTGTGTAGCAAGCTTCTGTTGCTCTTCCTGTTTCTTACTTAAGGAAAACTAAAGCTAAACACATTTCCTGTCCACAGAAAATGATTCCCATACTTTTGTATATTAAAAAAGCTTAGCCTAGCACTTTCCCCTCCCTCCTATGGCATTTTTATCCTAGTCAGCTTCCTTAATCTACACCATGTTGAGACAGTATTAAATCTCATGATACTTAGTTTAGGAATTTGTTTGCTCATGTATAGTTTTGTCTATTGCACTGAACATTTTTAGGAGGAAAAACAGACACAGCAAGACACCTGTAGCTCTTTAAATATATATATATATATATATATATATATATATATATATATATATATATATATATATATATATATATATATATATTTATTTAGTTACTTACTCATTTACTTTATTTGTTTTTTAGTTAGTTATATGTTGGTTTGTTATTTAGCTTGTTAGTTACTAAGTTATTATAGATTTCTAGTTAATAAGTTAGTTAGGACCCATTAAGCTAAGCTTCCCAAATGTATCCATCAATCTTTTTTATTTTTAAGCATCCTGGAGATTATTTTAGGAGTATATTTTAATGGTTAAAGCTATAGTGTGTTTATTCAAGCATTTACAGGCTGCCTCTGTCCAACAGACATGCACATTGTATCTACATCAATCTCTCTCTCTCTCTCTCTCTCTATATATATATATATATATATATTTTTTTTTTTTTTTCCAGTTTCTATCAGTAGTTGTTTTTCAAATGATATAAACCTGCTCTAATGTGTCAATGGATTCTCTCTCCTCTCACATTTTCCATAGTGATTTAAAATCACAACAATCTTTTCATCACATTACATCATGAATTGAATCACAGGTTACAGACACATGGTGCAGCAATTTCACGAGAATTCTCTGAATTTCTGCATGCATAAGGGGATATTCTTTTCTGTCATTATGAATGCATATTGCTTCCACTTTTTGTTTGTTACTAATCTTATGTATGTACACTAGAGAGCTCTTAATAAGGAAAGCCACACTGCCAGATATGTGTAGGGTTCAAACATTCCTTCTTTCTATAAATACAGTGCAGTTCAATGGCTTGGTTGTCACACAATCACATGTTTGACTCATTTATTAGATGATGGAAAAATAGTTAAAGCATGTATTTCTGTTTGCATTTTCACATTCCTGTCAGTGTTAGGAGCACACAGATTAGCAGTATGCATCTCATCATCTCACATTTTTAATGGTCACACACACATTATTTAATCCTTTTTGTCTCACAGAAAAAGGTAAGTTTTTTACTGCAGTTTTAGGCTGAAAAGCAGATAATTCACTTTTGAGCATTACACTATTAATTAATGAGCACAATATTGAGGTTACTGGCTTATCACATTTCTTAGTCTCACTTTACAATATCCATTGTCTTTTATAACTATTCAAAAACTCTTTTAAAGCCATCTACTGCCAACATGTCTGATATTTTCACTTTATTGTTGTTATCAGGTTTAAATCAAAGCTTTAAAATATACTTTAAGCCATGTATATATGTGCTTACTGGTTTATGTATATTAAAAGTCCTGTTTTGACATTGTATTGCTTGTAATTCATGGGATATGCCAGCCCTGATCATATATAAAATACAGGTTTACATACAAGGTAAGGAAAACCAAAATCAAAGCCCGCTTGGCTTTGTAGTTCCAAACAATATACACAGTGCCTTGGGTTGTTTTTCATAGCGCATACAGCTCACTTCTAGGATACAAGTTGTCTTTAAAACAAAAGTTCAAGGCCATAGGCCTCCTATTGTCTCTGCTTCCAGCTCTCTCAGCAAACACTCATGCTACCATGTTCTTCTTTCAGATGATCCCCTACTGAGGAATTAACTTCTGTTTTGCTGCTTTCATGTGATATCCTTATATACACTCCAAATGGTCAGAATATTCCCAGGTTCCATTCAGCAGAACACTAAAAGCACATTAGGCAGTTGTAAAGGGAACACATTACATAATCCTTGGCTGAGGAAGTAGACAGTGCAATTCCAGGTTGCCTACAACAGGACAGTTATTTCATCTTTATTAAATTATCACTTCTGCAGCGAGATCCCTGTGAATTCCTGGAAGTGAAAAATATGGTGGTGCACCTATAGTGAAAGTGCTGTTTCAGGAATATTTCCTCACTCACAACATATGTACATTTCATGGTTCAGCCACTGGCTAATCTTCATGTCATGGATATAACTTGTAAAACTGTGTAACAAATTTACTATCAATTTTTCCTACCATGTAATTGTTTTTGTTCTATGTTTGCTTGTTTATGTTTTTGTAGCTTTTCATTTAACCTGTATTGTTGTTGAAAAGTTCAGACTGACCATCCCAGTGATCTGGTTAACAAATTGAAATATATAAATAAATAAATAAATAAACTGATTTACTAATTTTGCTGTCTTAGTTTTTCTGTTGTGTTCTTTCTTGCTTTGAACCCATTCCTTTCTGCTGCTTCTTGCATTCCTGTTACTAAGTCCCCCATTTGATTACTGCTATAGCTGACTTTTATGTTCTAGACATACTAAAGCTGTCTTTACTAATTGCCAAAATACTCACTTTTTCACTGATTGTTTCTGTAGTCCCCAGTCTTACAAGACCTGGTCCACCTGCTCCTCTACACTTGGGATCACTCTGCTCCCCTACCCTACCCCATTCCCACCCACCCCCCACTTTCATTTGATTTATACTGTACCCCCTTTAACCACACCCCTTTTCACCTCCCAACGTCTTTCAAAACTCACCAGTCAACTAACACTTCCTACTTACTTCAATCAACCCAGACTACTATAGGCTTCTACCCTCTTCCCCCAAACCCCCAGGCCTGCCAAACTCTTTGCCCAAAATCAAACTTTGCAAACAACTTCCTACTTATTATCTTTAGCTTACCCTTTCTCTAGCTCACCTCTACTGCCACCTCTTACCTATGCGCTCTCCAACTCAGGAACTCTTCTCCTACTATTACCTCTCTCCAACCCACCCATTGTCCCATTCATTCTTTCCCTATAGCCTCATCACTCTTTATTCATCCTAGTTCTACCTTACATAAAGTCAGACTATTCCCACTCTCTAAACTCCCAATTAAAACTAAAACTAAAAACAACGTCCAAATTAATAACTTCACTTAGACATCTTATATTACACCTGTTGTTGTCAGGAGACATATATCCAAACCCTGGTCCTAACCACAGCTCCCCACTCCCAGCCCAGCCCTCACTCCTCCATAACCCTACTCCAATACTTCTTACCAGTTAACTGCATCCACACCCTCCAAAAATCTAACATTACTATCTATGAACATTCAAAGTATTATGAACAAAGTATCTCCTTTCCATGCCTGGATGTCCTTACATACCCCTGATATACTATGCCTCTCTAAAATCTGGCTTAAACATCATATAACCAACACCTAAATACTTCTGCCAGACTACAACATCCTCCGACACGAGTGATTTAAAAAGAAAGGTGGAGGTGTTGTTTTTCTCTAATCCAACAGACTCTGCCTTCACTCTCTCTCAATTACCATTCCAGATTTCACCCAGCTAAAGATCTCATAGCAAGCTGTCAAATTAACACTAATAAGAAGTTAGCTATTGGTTCTATCTACATCCCCAGGAAATAACATCCCTATCCTAGACACTTTCTTTCTCGGATCACTCAAACCATCTTTTATGAAACCATTGTCATGGGTGATGTAAACATTAATTGGAACACCCTTGACACTGATTCGCCAAACTCTTCCATCAACCTCTATGGCTTCACCCAGCTTATCACAAATCTAAACCAATTAAACAAACACACTAACTTAGGTTCCACTATTGAGTGAGGCCTCACCTCCAATCCTATTCTCTACCATAACCCTTCTACCCTACCCGACACCCTTAAGGATCACCATCCCACCTTCATTATGAGACATTCTCCATAGCTACACAAACCCTAGCTTTTCAAAGACTGTCATAATCTCTCAAATTTTAATCCAGACACTTTCAACCATCTGCACTCTTCAATAAAATGGTCCTTCCTCCACAATCTCCCCCTAGAGGAAGCAGTCCTAGCTTTTAACAACATCTTTCTAAAGACATTCAACTCCCTGGTGCCCATTAGGAAACTAAGACTCAAAACTCATTTTGCCCCCTGGATTGCATGAAAAAAAAAATGGAAGAAATTCAAATTCTTCACCGATCTTCAAACCTACAGAGAGCTCTATTACTTAACCAAAAAAAAAAAAGTTGCCCTTGACAAACAAAACTTTTTTTTTTCAAAAAAACACCTGATAACCCTCACTCTAACCCTCACAAATTCTGGCAATCTGTAAACAAACTACTAAATCTTGGATGTCCATCTTCCCCTAACCCCTGTAGTAATAGCTCTCCCACAGATACCTCTACCTTCTTTAATTTGTTCTTCATTGATTATATCTGCACCCTGACCAAAAATAATAATATCAGCAGCCCCACCCATTCTACTGCCTTCTCTCTTAAACCTATCTCTGCAACCTATATCAAGTTCCTTCTCTCAAAACTTAAAACTTGTTCTCCATACGTTTATAACCTACCTCCAGAATTCCTAAAAATAGCTGCTAATTCTATCGCTTTCCCCATTTCCATATTACTCAATAGATCCATTCAGGAAAACACTGTGCCTAATATCTGGAAAAAATTCTATGTCATTCCCCTTCACAAAGGTGGTAATGCAACCGATCCCTCTAATTTCAGACCAATTGCCATCCCATTTCCCTTGTCTAAAATTCTGGAAAAATGCATACACAAACAGCTCCTTGATTACCTCCTTCAAGAAAGTCTTACCCCCTCTCAGCATGGTTCTCTCCCAAAACACAGTACTGCTACTGCTCTTACATCCTTCATTAATTCAGTCGCAAAATCGAGTGACAATAATAAATTAGTCTCCAGCTTATTTCTTGATCTATCCAAAGCCTTCAACACTGTTTCCCACAAACTTGCTTCGCTTACATTTCTAACTATACCCTATCCTAGTTCTCCACCTACCTCTCTAACAGATTCCAGACTGTAAAATGGCAATCTAGCATCTCTCCCTTTCTACCTGTTTAAGCTGGCGTGTCCCAAGGCTCCATCCCTGGACCACTACTTTTCAATATCTTTATTAATGATCTTCACTCTTCTTGTCCCCTCTGTAATACTATTCAGTATGCAGACAATTCCACAATCATCTCTTGTACTGATGACATTACTAACCTTCATACTCTCACCCAAAAGTCCCTTCACTCTGTCGAAAGATGGCTTATTTCTAACCAACTGCTACTGAACCCTAAGGAAATTAAATTACTCCAGTTCCTCCCAACAACTCTCCAGCATCATAAAACCACCTTTTCTGTCACCTCCCCAAACAACACAGCCATCTCTGCTGAAATTAACATAAAACTCCTTGGAATTACTATCGACAACCACCTAAAGATAGATCTTCACACTCAGCAATGCATTAAAATGACTCATCAAAAACTTGGACTAGTGTATAGACATAATACATTTCTCAGTTATTCCTCCAGACTCTCCCTTGCACAAGCCTTCTTACTTCCCACACTACTCTATGCAGCCCCTATACTCACAAACCTCCAATCTAATCTCCTCACTAAATTAGAATTTACCTACAACAAAATTGCAAGATTTGCCTCTAACCTACCCTATCGCACCTAAAAACCTGAAATGGCTAGAATTTCAGCACCAAATTCTACTACCCCAGCTTATCACAGCTCACTCAGTCTTACATGATCCATCATTTTGCCCCTCCCTCTCTAATCTCATCTAGCCGTACACTCCCAATCGTGCTCTCCATAGCTCTCAACAGTACCTACTGCAAGTTTATAGGCCCAATAAAAATATTGGCAAACTACTTTACAGCTATTCTGTTGCAAATGTTTGGAACAAACTATCACTACAAGTCAGAACTATCACTAACTCCAGCTCCTTTAAAACAGCCCTAAAAGAAACCTTCCAAGCCATGGTCATGCCATTGCAATGACCCAGCATAACTTATCCTCCTGTACCCCATAATTTTATGCCCATTCCCCCCCCCCCCCTCTATATGCAGTATATCCTATATATATCAATAAATTGTACTACTCAAACTGATGTTCTCTCAACTTCCATTTATTGTATTCTTACACTAATTTCCTATCTAAGATGCTTTCTCACCTACCTACCTAGGGTTTTCTTCTGTTTTTACTCTACACTTATCCTCTTCCTACAACTATCTTCTTATCCTGCCTTATAACTGTCTGTACTCTAATATATTCTTGCTTTCATATACATCCTCATTATGCAGTTTTTTTTAAGTTATTTTTGGCATATTTGTTCTAAGCACATTTTGTTTTTCCAATTAGCTTGTATCACCTGTAAAAAAAATTGACCTTGTTATTTAATGTTAGCTGTTTCGTGTTAGATCTTTTTATCTTGATTAATCCTGTAGTCATTGACACTGTTAGTTACTGTATGTTCTATTGTAATATTGGAGTTTTTTCCCTGGGTCTCTGCTGAAAAAGGGTTTCTGCCTAGTCGAACTAACCCAGTTAACAAATTTCAAACAAATAAATAAATAAAATAAACAGGGCCAAGCAAACCCACACACCTTTGCATACACTACCATTAACAGTCAAATAGTCTATGCAAATAGTGTACGTACACCTTTGCATACACTATTTGACTGTTAATGGTAACAACAGATATGCTGCCCTGATGAAATACAGAAAGTTATGAAACTGGATTACAGAAGAATGTACTGTATAATGCTTACTAGATAACAGCATTGTGATACCCTTCAGTGTTCTCTAAAGAAAAATACTCAAACTTTTCAAAATGTTGCACTTTTCTTTCTCATAAATGATCATGGTAAAATGAGATTTATGAACGTAAATTTCACTTATGTAGCAGCATGCCATTTACGGTAATGAGGACATTTAACTGCAGAATGCTTATCAATACCATTACTATTTAGAAGTGTTTTACAGTGTAATTCTTGCATATGATGTATCAGTCTGTAATAGTGTTCTGCTCTACACTTCTCATTTTTTAAGCTGTCAACATCTGTAAAGTGGGCTGTGGCATAGTTTGAATATTTACTTAACACCAAATATTCATTTAGACCTTCTGTTGTTACCTATACCGGTGTTGAACCTTCTCTTTAAGCACAAGACACGCATGTACCATTTTCTAAGTGATAGTGATTCACTCGAGTGCTTTGCATCTGCTGAGTTAGTGCACTATACTGCTACCATTTGTTTAATTTGATAAAACCTCTGTGTTACTTTCATGATTATGCCTCACAGACGTAATAGGACAACCATGTGGTTTGAGAAGAGGTACCATCCTCCCCAAAGCCTGATTATCAGTGCCTGTATGAGGAGTCATACAGCATGGAGCACTGCAGTTTGTGCAAGAGCACAGACTAATAGCATAGTAGCCTGACAGGCATGATGTGCAGCAGGAAACAGTGCTACCACATGAGTAATAAGCTACAGCAGTGCCAGTCCAAGTATCAGCAGGATTTCAGTGAGCATGTCACAGTAATGCCTCTATATCCTGTTGATAAGTAACTGTGTGAATAGCACATACTATAGTAGCATAGCAGCCAACTGTGTAAAATGTTGCACTGTGCTACTGGCTTTAGTTATGTTTTATTCAGTGATGTCTTTAATTATCACATTAGTTTGCTGGAGGCTTATGTTATCACAATTATCTCATGCTGTATGAGATACTCTGTTTCTAATCATCTACAATGGTGCTGTAATATACAGTTTTACTACATTCTTCTCTTTGTCATTGTACACCAGTGTTGCTGTGAGATTGGCTCTGGAATTATGTGACACCTATGGGCACACGTTACTTTTGTATTATTTGTAGCATAGTCTGATAGGGATTAGTGGACTATATTCAAAGAAATAATATGATTTTTTTTGAAAATGTTATTACTTGTAACTCAGAGGTTATGCCAGAACAAGCTAACTAACTGCATCTCATTATCCAGGAATTTGCATGACTACGAATCACTTGACTGTGCAACTTGGACAACTACATAGTGGACCACCTACCACCTGTGCAGCACAGATGCACTGATCCACCCCCCATCTCAGAACACACACACACACACACGCACACACACACACACACACACAGTCACACATACCGTGCACTGGCACTCACAATAGCTATTCGACTTACAGACCCACTTAAAAAATGTCTGAGTGCACACAGACACACACACACACACACACATGCGCACATGCACACACGCACATGCACTCACACACACACACACACACACACACACACACACACACACACACACACACACACACACACACACACACACACACAGTGACATGAGTGACATACTGGCTTGCATAGTCAGGCTTGGGATTGCATTACATAAGTGGAAATTCCTTAAGATTCCAAGAGCAGACTAAGTTATTTCTTACACTTATTTCACTGAATTGCAATTCTGAAACGCTTATAATTGTGCTATACAGTTGATCTGCTATACTTTTGCACTGTTATAAAGCTTTTTTTATTGTTTCACCGCATTTATGTACTGTTTTAGCTGCTTTAACATTACTTAACTGTAAACTGCTTTTTCATACTGAGAGTTGAATTTTCTGTTTGTGAGTGCTCTATCCGTACTTTTCTGTGCATTTTTGTCTGTTACACTTAAAAGCATTTTCGAGTCTGCTCCTTGATCTGTTTAAAACTTTCATTTAGTGGCTACATCTAGGAATTGTAATAGTGTGCATTACTGTAATTACTTTTTTATTTAAATTACTAAATTGTAAACTGCTTTTTCATACTGAGACTTAGATTTTCTCTTTGTGAGTGTTCTTTCTATGCCTTTAAAGTCAGGTTTCTGTGTTCTGCTCAGGTGGCATAATCTTGATAGAGGCCTGTTTTCAAGGCTGGAAGTTTTATTTGAGTTTCCTGTGTTTCTGGCAGCCATTTTCTGCTGATTGTCTTCATTATTATTGAGAGTAACAAGGCCTCCTGACCTTCTGTAGTACGAGTGATTGGGTAATAGCAGGGACTGAGTAGTAATCGGATCTTCCAACTCCTCCATTCTTACTGCTATATAAACCCTATGTCTTATATAGTTTCTGCTTGTTTTGTCAGGCTCTGGATTGCATTACATAAGTGGAAATTCCTTAAGATTCCAAGAACAGGCTAAGTTATTCCTTATACTTATTTCACTGAATTGCACTTCTGAAACACTTATAATTGTGCTATACAGTTGATCTGCTATATTTTTGCACCGCTATAAAGCTTTTTTATTGTTTCACTGCATTTATGTACTGTTTTAAACTGTTTTAACATTACTTAACTGTAAACTGCTTTTTCATACTGAGAGTTGCATTTTCTGTTTGTGAGTGCTCTATCCGAACTTTTCTGTGCATTTTTGTCTGTTACAGTTAAAAGCATTCTCGAGTCTGCTCCTTGATCTGTTTAAAACTTTCATTTAGTGGCTACAGCTAGGAACTGTAATAGTGTGCATTACTATAGTTGCTTTTTATTATTTAAATTACTAAATTGTAAACTGCTTTCTCATACTGAGACTTTTATTTTCTCTTTGTGGGTGTTCTTTCTATGCTTTTAAAGTGAGGTTTCTGTGCTCTGCTCAGGTGGCATAATCTTGATCTTGACAGAGGCCTGTTATCTAGGCTGGAAGTTTTATTTGAGTTTCCTCTGTTTCTGGCAGCCATTTTCTGCTGATTGTCTTCATTATTATTGAGAGTAACAAGGCCTCCTGACCTTCTGTAGTACGAGTGATTGGGTAATAGCAGGGGCTGAGTAGTAATCTCATCTTCCAACTCCTCCATTCTTACTGCTATATAAACCCTGTGTCCTATAAAGGTTCTGATTGTAATGTCATGCTCTGGATTGCATTACATAAGTGGAAATTCCTTAAGATTCCAAGAGCAGGCTAAGTTATTTCTTACACTTATTTCACTGAATTGCACTTCTGAAACGCTTATAATTGTGCTATACAGTTGATCTGCTATATTTTTGCACTGTTATAAAGCTTTTTTTATTGTTTCACTGCATTTATGTACTGTTTTAAACTGTTTTAACATTACTTAACTGTAAACTGCTTTTTCATACTGAGAGTTGTATTTTCTGTTAGTGAGTGCTCTATCCGAACATTTCTGTGCATTTTTGTCTGTTACAGTTAAAAGCATTCTCGAGTCTGCTCCTTGATCTGTTTAAAACTTTCATTTAGTGGCTACAGCTAGGAACTGTAATAGTGTGCATTACTATAATTGCTTTCTTTATTTAAATTACTAAATTGTAAACTGCTTTTTCATACTGAGACTTTGATTTTCTCTTTGTGGGTGTTCTTTCTATGCTTTTAAAGTGAGGTTTCTGTGATCTGCTCAGGTAGCATAATCTTGATAGAGGCCTTTTGTCTAAGCTGGAAGTTTTGAGCTTCCTGTGTTTCTGGCAGCCATTTTCTGCTGATTGTCTTCATTGTTATTGAGAGTAACAAGGCCTCCTGACCTTCTGTAATACGAGTGATTGGGTAATAGTAGGGGCTGAGTAGTTATCTCATCTTCCAACTCCTCCATTCTTAATGCTATATAAGCCCTGTGTCTTATAAAGGTTCTGCTTGTATTTTCAGGCTCTGGATTGCATTACATAAGTGGAAATTCCTTAAGATTCCAAGAGCAGGCTAAGTTATTTCTTACACTTATTTCACTGAATTGCACTTCTGAAACACTTATAATTGTGCTATACAGTTGATCTGCTATATTTTTGCACTGATATCAAGCTTTTTTTATTGTTTCACTGCATTTATGTACTGTTTTAAACTGCTTTAACATTACTTAACTGTAAACTGCTTTTTCATACTGAGAGTTGTATTTTCTGTTTGTGAGTGCTCTATCCGAACTTTTCTGTGCGTTTTTGTCTGTTACAGTTAAAAGCATTCTTGAGTCTGCTCCTTGATCTGTTTAAAACTTTCATTTAGTGGCTACAGCTAGGAAATGTAATAGTGTGGATTACTACAATTGTTTTTTTTATTTAAATTACTAAATTGTAAACTGCATTTTCATACTGAGACTTGGATTTTCTCTTTGTGGGTGTTCTTTCTATGCTTTTAAAGTGAGGTTTCTGTGTTCTGACCAGGTGGCATAATCTTGATAGAGGCCTGTTGTCTAAGCTGGAAGTTTTGAGTTTCCTGTGTTTCTGGCAGCCATTTTCTGCTGATTGTCTTCATTATTATTGAGAGTAACCAGGCCTCCTGACCTTCTGTAATACGAGTGATTGGGTAATAGCAGGGGCTGAGTAGTAATCTGATCTTCCAACTCCTCCATTATTACTGCTATATAAACCCTGTCTCTTATAAAGGTTCTGCTTGTATTGTCAGGCTCTGGATTGCATTACATAAGTGGAAATTCCTTAAGATTCCAAGAGCAGGCTAAGTTATTTCTTACACTTATTTCACTGAATTGCACTTCTGAAACGCTTATAATTGTGCTATACAGTTGATCTGCTATATTTTTGCCCTGTTATAAAGCTTTTTTTTATTGTTTCACTGTATTTATGTACTGTTTTAAACTGTTTCAACATTACTTAACTGTAAACTGCTTTTTCATACTGAGAGTTGCATTTTCTGTTTGTGAGTGCTCTATCCGAACTTTTCTGTGTGTTTTTGTCTGTTACAGTTAAAAGCATTCTCGAGTCTGCTCCTTGATCTGTTTAAAACTTTCATTTAGTGGCTACAGCTAGGAACTGTAATAGTGTGCATTACTATAGTTGCTTTTTATTATTTAAATTACTAAATTGTAAACTGCTTTCTCATATTGAGACTTCTATTTTCTCTTTGTGGGTGTTCATTCTATGCTTTTAAAGTGAGGTTTCTGTGATCTGCTCAGGTAGCATAATCTTGATAGAGGCCTTTTGTCTAAGCTGGAAGTTTTGAGCTTCCTGTGTTTCTGGCAGCCATTTTCTGCTGATTGTCTTCATTGTTATTGAGAGTAACAAGGCCTCCTGACCTTCTGTAATACGAGTGATTGGGTAATAGCAGGGGCTGAGTAGTTATCTCATCTTCCAACTCCTCCATCCTTAATGCTATATACGCCCTGTGTCTTATAAAGGTTCTGCTTGTATTTTCAGGCTCTGGATTGCATTACATAAGTGGAAATTCCTTAAGATTCCAAGAGCAGGCTAAGTTATTTCTTACACTTATTTCACTGAATTGCACTTCTGAAACACTTATAATTGTGCTATACAGTTGATCTGCTATATTTTTGCACTGATATCAAGCTTTTTTTATTGTTTCACTGCATTTATGTACTGTTTTAAACTGCTTTAACATTACTTAACTGTAAACTGCTTTTTCATACTGAGAGTTGTATTTTCTGTTTGTGAGTGCTCTATCCGAACTTTTCTGTGCGTTTTTGTCTGTTACAGTTAAAAGCATTCTTGAGTCTGCTCCTTGATCTGTTTAAAACTTTCATTTAGTGGCTACAGCTAGGAAATGTAATAGTGTGGATTACTACAATTGCTTTTTTTATTTAAATTACTAAATTGTAAACTGCATTTTCATACTGAGACTTGGATTTTCTCTTTGTGGGTGTTCTTTCTATGCTTTTAAAGTGAGGTTTCTGTGTTCTGACCAGGTGGCATAATCTTGATAGAGGCCTGTTGTCTAAGCTGGAAGTTTTGAGTTTCCTGTGTTTCTGGCAGCCATTTTCTGCTGATTGTCTTCATTATTATTGAGAGTAACCAGGCCTCCTGACCTTCTGTAATACGAGTGATTGGGTAATAGCAGGGGCTGAGTAGTAATCTGATCTTCCAACTCCTCCATTATTACTGCTATATAAACCCGGTCTCTTATAAAGGTTCTGCTTGTATTGTCAGGCTCTGGATTGCATTACATAAGTGGAAATTCCTTAAGATTCCAAGAGCAGGCTAAGTTATTTCTTACACTTATTTCACTGAATTGCACTTCTGAAACGCTTATAATTGTGCTATACAGTTGATCTGCTATATTTTTGCCCTGTTATAAAGCTTTTTTTTATTGTTTCACTGTATTTATGTACTGTTTTAAACTGTTTTAACATTACTTAACTGTAAACTGCTTTTTCATACTGAGAGTTGCATTTTCTGTTTGTGAGTGCTCTATCCGAACTTTTCTGTGCATTTTTGTCTGTTACAGTTAAAAGCATTCTCGAGTCTGCTCCTTGATCTGTTTAAAACTTTCATTTAGTGGCTACAGCTAGGAACTGTAATAGTGTGCATTACTATAATTGTTTTTTTTATTTAAATTACTAAATTGTAAACTGCTTTTTCATACTGAGACTTGGATTTTCTCTTTGTGGGTGTTCTTTCTATGCTTTTAAAGTGAGGTTTCTGTGTTCTGACCAGGTGGCATAATCTTGATAGAGGCCTGTTGTCTAAGCTGGAAGTTTTGATTTTCCTGTGTTTCTGTCAGCCATTTTCTGCTGATTGTCTTCATTATTATAGAGAGTAACCAGGCCTCCTGACCTTCTGTAATACGAGTGATTGGGTAATAGCAGGGGCGGAGTAGTAATCTGATCTTCCAACTCCTCCATTCTTACTGCTATATAAACCCTGCCTCTTATAAAGGTTCTGCTTGTATTGTCAGGCTCTGGATTGCATTACATAAGTGGAAATTCCTTAAGATTCCAAGAGCAGGCTAAGTTATTTCTTACACTTATTTCACTGAATTGCACTTCTGAAACGCTTACAATTGTGCTATACAGTTGATCTGCTATATTTTTGCACCATTATAAAGCTTTTGTTATTGTTTCACTGCATTTATGTACTGTTTTAAACTGTTTTAACATTACTTAAGTGTAAACTGCTTTTTCATACTGAGAGTTGCATTTTCTGTTTGTGAGTGCTCTATCCGAACTTTTCTGTGCATTTTTGTCTGTTACAGTTAAAAGCATTCTCGAGCCTGCTCCTTGATCTGTTTAAAACTTTAATTTAGTGGCTAAAGCTTGGAACTGTAATAGTGTGCATTACTATAATTGCTTTTTTTTATTTAAATTACTAAATTGTACACTGCTTTTTCATACTGAAACTAGGATTTTCTCTTTGTGGGTGTTCTTTCTATGCTTTTATAGTGAGGTTTCTGTGTTCTGCTCAGGTGGCATTATCTTGATAGAGGCCTGTTGTCTAGGCTGGAAGTTTTATTTGAGTTTCCTGTGTTTCTGGCAGCCATTTTCTGCTGATTGTCTTCATTATTATTGAGAGTAACAAGGCCTCCTGACCTTCTCTAATACGAGTGATTGGGTAATAGCAGGGGCTGAGTAGTAGTCTGATCTTCCAACTCCTCCATTCTTACTGCTATATAAACCCTGTGTCTTATGAAGGTTCTGCTTGTATTGTCAGGCTCTGGATTGCATTACATAAGTGGAAATTCCTTAAGATTCCAAGAGCAGGCTAAGTTATTTCTTACACTTATTTCACTGAATTGCACTTCTGAAACGCTTATAATATTGCTATACAGTTGATCTGCTATATTTTTTTACCGTTATAAAGCTTTTTTTATTGTTTCACTGCATTTATGTACTGTTTTAAACTGTTTTAACATTACTTAACTGTAAACTGCTTTTTCATACTGAGAGTTGCATTTTCTTTTTATGAGTGCTCTATCCGAAATTTTCTGTGCATTTTTGTCTGTTACAGTTAAAAACATTCTCAAGTCTGCTCCTTGATCTGTTTAAAACTTTCATTTAGTGGCTACAGCTAGGAACTGTAATAGTGTGCATTACTATAATTGCTTTTTTTAATTTAAATTACTAAATTGTAAACTGCTTTTTCATACTGAGACTTGGATTTTCTCTTTGTGGGTGTCCTTTCTATGCTTTTAAAGTAAGGTTTCTGTGTTCTGCTCAGGTGGCATAATCTTGATAGAGGCCTGTTGTCTAGGCTGGAAGTTTAATTTGAGTTTCCTGTGTTTCTGGCAGCCATTTTCTGCTGATTGTCTTCATTATTATTGAGAGTAACAAGACCTCCTGACCTTCTGTAGTACGAGTGATTGGGTAATAGCAGGGGCTGAGTAGTAATCTGATCTTCCAACTCCTCCATTTATACTGCTATATAAACCCTGTGTCTTATAAAGGTTCTGCTTGTATTGTCAGGCTCTGGATTGCATTACATAAGTGGAAATTCCTTAAGATTCCAAGCACAGGCTAAGTTATTTCTTACACTTATTTCACTGAATTGCACTTCTGAAACACTTATAATTGTGCTATACAGTTGATCTGCTGTATTTTTGCACTGTTATAAAGCTTTTTTATTGTTTCCCTGCATTTATGTACTGTTTTAAACTGTTTTAACATTACTTAACTGTAAACTGCTTTTTCATACTGAGAGTTGTATTTTCTGATTGTTAGTGCTCTATCCGAACTTTTCTGTGCATTTTTGTCTGTTATAGTTAAAAGCATTCTCGAGTATGCTTTTTGATCTGTTTAAAACTTTCGTTTAGTGGCTACAGCTAGGAAATGTTATAGTGTGCATTAGTATAATTGCTTTTTTATTTAAATTACTAAATTGTAAACTGCTTTTTCATACTGAAACTTGGATATTCTCTTTGTGAGTGTTCTTTCTATGCTTTTAAAGTGATGTTTCTGTGTTCTGACCAGGTGGCATAATCTTGATAGAGGCCTGTTGTCTAAGCTGGAAGTTTTGAGTTTCCTGTGTTTCTGGCAGCCATTTTCTGCTGATTGTCTTCATTATTATTGAGAGTAACCAGGCCTCCTGACCTTCTGTAATACAAGTGAATGGGTAATAGCAGGGGCTGAGTAGTAATCTGATCTTCCAACTCCTCCATTCTTACTGCTATATAAACCCTGTCTGTTATAAAGGTTCTGCTTGTATTGTCAGGCTCTGGATTGCATTACATAAGTGGAAATTCCTTAAGATTCCAAGAGCAGGCTAAGTTATTTCTTACACTTATTTCACTGAATTGCACTTCTGAAACACTTATAATTGTGCTATACAGTTGATCTGTTATATTTTTGCACCGTTATAAAGCTTTTTTTATTGTTTCACTGCATTTATGTACTGTTTTAAACTGTTTTAACATTACTTAAGTGTAAACTGCTTTTTCATACTGAGAGTTGCATTTTCTGTTTGTGAGTCCTCTATCCGAACTTTTCTGTGCATTTTTGTCTGTTACAGTTAAAAGCATTCTTGAGTCTGCTCCTTGATCTGTTTAAAACTTTCATTTAGTGGCTACAGCTTGGAACTGTAATAGTGTGCATTACTATAATTGTTTTTTTTATTTAAATTACTAAATTGTAAACTGCTTTTTCATACTGAAACTAGGATTTTCTCTTTGTGGGTGTTCTTTCTATGCTTTTAAAGTGAGGTTTCTGTGTTCTGCTCAGGTGGCATTATCTTGATAGAGGCCTGTTGTCTAGGCTGGAAGTTTTATTTGAGTTTCCTGTGTTACTGGCAGCCATTTTCTGCTGATTGTCTTCATTATTATTGAGAGTAACAAGGCCTCCTGACCTTCTCTAATACGAGTGATTGGGTAATAACAGGGGCTGAGTAGTAGTCTGATCTTCCAACTCCTCCATTCTTAATGCTATATAAGCCCTGTGTCTTATAAAGGTTCTGCTTGTATTTTCAGGCTCTGGATTGCATTACATAAGTGGAAATTCCTTAAGATTCCAAGAGCAGGCTAAGTTATTTCTTACACTTATTTCACTGAATTGCACTTCTGAAACACTTATAATTGTGCTATACAGTTGATCTGCTATATTTTTGCACTGATATCAAGCTTTTTTATTGTTTCACTGCATTTATGTACTGTTTTAAACTGCTTTAACATTACTTAACTGTAAACTGCTTTTTCATACTGAGAGTTATATTTTCTGTTTGTGAGTGCTCCATCCAAACTCTTCTGTGCGTTTTTGTCTGTTAAAAGCATTCTCGCGTCTGCTCCTTGATCTGTTTAAAACTTTCATTTAGTGGCTACAGCTAGGAACTGTAATAGTGTGCATTATTAAAATTCTTTTTTATTTAAATTACTAAATTGTAAACTGCATTTTCAAACCGAGACTTGGATTTTCTCTTTGTGGGTGTACTTTCTATGCTTTTAAAGTGAGGTTTCTGTGTTCTGCTCAGGTGGCATAATCTTGATAGAGGCCTGTTGTCTAGGCTGGAAGTTTTGTTTGAGTTTCCTGTGTTTCTGGCAGCCATTTTCTGCTGATTGTCTTCATTATTATTGAGAGTAACAAGGCCTCCTGACCTTCTGTAATACGAGTGATTGGGTAATAGCAGGGGCTGAGTAGTAATCTGATCTTCCAACTCTTCCATTCTTACTGCTATATAAACCCTGTGTCTTATAAAGGTTCTGCTTGTATTGTCAGGCTCTGGATTGCATTGCATAAGTGGAAATTCCTTAAGATTCCAAGAGCAGGCTAGGTTATTTCTTACACTTATTTCACTGAATTGCACTTCTGAAATGCTTATAATTGTGCTATACAGTTGATCTGCTATATTTTTGCACTGTTTTTAAGCTTTTTTTATTGTTTCACTGCATTTATGTACTGTTTTAAACTGTTTCAAGATTACTTTACTGTAAACTGCTTTTTCATACTGAGAGTTGTATTTTCTGTTTGTGAGCTCTCTATCCAAAGGTTTCTGTGCATTTTTGTCTGTTACAGTTAAAAGCATTCTCGAGTCTGCTCCTTGATCTGTTTAAAACTTTCATTTAGTGGCTACAGCTAGGAACTGTAATAGTTTGCATTACTATAGTTGCTTTTTATTATTTAAATTACTAAATTGTAAACTGCTTTCTCATATTGAGACTTCTATTTTCTCTTTGTGGGTGTTCTTTCTATGCTTTTAAAGTGAGGTTTCTGTGTTCTGCTCAGGTGGCATAATCTTGATAGAGGCCTGTTGTCTAGGCTGGAAGTTTTGTTTCCTGTGTTTTTGGCAGCCATTTTCTGCTGATTGTCTTCATTATTATTGAGAGTAACAAGGCCTCCTGACCTTCTGTAGCACGAGTGATTGGGTAATAGCAGGGGCTGAGTAGTAATCTGATCTTCCAACTCCTCCATTCTTACTGCTATATAAACCCTGTGTCTTATAAAGGTTCTGCTTGTATTGTCAGGCTCTGGATTGCATTGCATAAGTGGAAATTCCTTAAGATTCCAAGAGCAGGCTAAGTTATTTCTTACACTTATTTCACTGAATTGCACTTCTGAAACACTTATAATTGTGCTATACAGTTGATCTACTATATTTTTGCACTGTTATAAAGCTTTTTTATTGTTTCACTGCATTTATGTACTGTTTTAAACTGTTTTAACATTACTTAACTGTAAACTGCTTTTTCATACTGAGAGTTGTATTTTCTGTTTGTGAGTGCTCTATCCGAACTTTTCTGTGCATTTTTGTCTGTTACACTTAAAATCATTCTCGAGTCTGCTCCTTGATCTGTTTAAAACTTTCATTTAGTGGCTACAGCTAGGAACTGTAATAGTGTGCATTACTATAATTGCTTTTTTTATTTAAATTAGTAAATTCTAAACTGCTTTTCATACTGAGACTTGGATTTTCTCTTTGTGGGTGTTCTTTATATGCTTTGAAAGTGAGGTTTCTGTGTTCTGCTCAGGTGGCATAATCTTGATAGAGGCCTGTTGTCTTGGCTGGAAGCTTTGTTTGAGTTTCCTGTGTTTCTGGCAGCCATTTTCTGCTGATTGTCTTCATTATTATTGAGAGTAACAAGGCCTCCTGACCTTCTGTAGTACGAGTGATTGGGTAATAGCAGGGGCTGAGTAGTAATCTGATCTTCCAACTCCTCCATTCTTACTGCTATATAAACCCTGTGTTTTATAAAGGTTCTGCTTGTATTGTCAGGCTCTGGATTGCATTGCATAAGTGGAAATTCCTTAAGATTCCAAGAGCAGGCTAAGTTATTTCTTACACTTATTTCACTGAATTGCACTTCTGAAACACTTATAATTGTGCTATACAGTTGATCTACTATATTTCTGCACTGTTATAAAGCTTTTTTATTGTTTCACTGTATTTATGTACTGTTTTAAACTGTTTTAACATTACTTAACTGTAAACTGCTTTTTCATACTGAGAGTTGTATTTTATGTTTGTGAGTGCTCTATCCGAACTGTTCTGTGCATTTTTGTCTGTTACAGTTAAAAGCATTCTCGAGTCTGCTCCTTGATCTGTTTAAAACTTTCATTTAGTGGCTACAGCTAGGAACTGTAATAGTGTGCATTACTATAATTTTTTTTTATTTAAATTACTAAATTGTAAACTGATTTTTCATACTGAGACTTGGATTTTCTCTTTGTGGGTGTTCTTTCTATGCTTTTAAAGTGAGGTTTCTGTGTTCTGCTCAGGTGGCATAATCTTGATAGAGGCCTGTTGTTTAGGCTGGAAGTTTTGTTTGAGTTTCATGTGTTTCTGGCAGCCATTTTCTGCTTATTGTCTTCATTATTGAGAGTAACAAGGCCTCCTGACCTTCTGTAGCACGAGTGATTGGGTAATAGCAGGGGCTGAGTAGTAATCTGATCTTCCAACTCCTCCATTCTTACTGCTATATAAACCCTGTGTTTTATAAAGGTTCTGCTTGTATTGTCAGGCTCTGGATTGCATTGCATAAGTGGAAATTCCTTAAGATTCCAAGAGCAGGCTAAGTTATTTCTTACACTTATTTCACTGAATTGCACTTCTGAAACACTTATAATTGTGCTATACAGTTGATCTACTATATTTTTGCACTGTTATAAAGCTTTTTTATTGTTTCACTGCATTTATGTACTGTTTTAAACTGTTTTAACATTACTTAACTGTAAACTGCTTTTTCATACTGAGAGTTGTATTTTCTGTTTGTGAGTGCTCTATCCGAACTGTTCTGTGCATTTTTGTCTGTTACAGTTAAAAGCATTCTCGAGTCTGCTCCTTGATCTGTTTAAAACTTTCATTTAGTGGCTACAGCTAGGAACTGTAATAGTGTGCATTACTATAATTGCTTTTTTTATTTAAATTACTAAATTGTAAACTGCTTTTTCATACTGAAACTTGGATTTTCTCTTTGTGGGTGTTCTTTCTATGCTTTTAAAGTGAGGTTTCTGTGTTCTGCTCAGGTGGCATAATCTTGATAGAGGCCTGTTGTTTAGGCTGGAAGTTTTGTTTGAGTTTCATGTGTTTATGGCAGCCATTTTCTGCTTATTGTCTTCATTATTATTGAGAGTAACAAGGCCTCCTGACCTTCTGTAGCACGAGTGATTGGGTAATAGCAGGGGCTGAGTAGTAATCTGATCTTCCAACTCCTCCATTCTTACTGCTATATAAACCCTGTGTCTTATAAAGGTTCTGCTTGTATTGTCAGGCTCTGGATTGCATTGCATAAGTGGAAATTCCTTAAGATTCCAAGAGCAGGCTAAGTTATTTCTTACACTTATTTCACTGAATTGCACTTCTGAAACGCTTATAATTGTGCTATACAGTTGATCTACTATATTTTTGCACTGTTATAAAGCTTTTTTTATTGTTTCACTGCATTTATGTACTGTTTTAAACTGTTTTAACATTACTTAACTGTAAACTGCTTTTTCATACTGAGAGTTGTATTTTATGTTTGTGAGTGCTCTATCCGAACTGTTCTGTGCATTTTTGTCTGTTACAGTTAAAAGCATTCTCAAGTCTGCTCCTTGATCTGTTTAAAACTTTCATTTAGTGGCTACAGCTAGGAACTGTAATAGTGTGCATTACTATAATTGCTTTTTTAATTTAAATTACTAAATTGTAAACTGCTTTTTCATACTGAGACTTGGATTTTCTCTTTGTGGGTGTTCTTTCTATGCTTTTAAAGTGAGGTTTCTGTGTTCTGCTCAGGTGGCATAATCTTGATAGAGGCCTGTTGTTTAGGCTGGAAGTTTTGTTTGAGTTTCATGTGTTTCTGGCAGCCATTTTCTGCTTATTGTCTTCATTATTGAGAGTAACAAGGCCTCCTGACCTTCTGTAGCATGAGTGATTGGGTAATAGCAGGGGCTGAGTAGTAATCTGATCTTCCAACTCCTCCATTCTTACTGCTATATAAACCCTGTGTCTTATAAAGGTTCTGCTTGTATTGTCAGGCTCTGGATTGCATTACATAAGTGGAAATTCCTTAAGATTCCAAGAGCAGGCTAAGTTATTTCTTACACTTATTTCACTGAATTGCACTTCTGAAACACTTATAATTGTGCTATACAGTTGATCTACTATATTTTTGCACTGTTATAAAGCTTTTTATTGTTTCACTGCATTTATGTACTGTTTTAAACTGTTTTAACATTACTTAACTGTAAACTGCTTTTTCATACTGAGAGTTGTATTTTATGTTTGTGAGTGCTCTATCCGAACTGTTCTGTGCATTTTTGTCTGTTACAGTTAAAAGCATTCTCGAGTCTGCTCCTTGATCTGTTTAAAACTTTCATTTAGTGGCTACAGCTAGGAACTGTAATAGTGTGCATTACTATAATTGCTTTTTTATTTAAATTACTAAATTGTAAACTGCTTTTTCATACTGAGACTTGGATTTTCTCTTTGTGGGTGTTCTTTCTATGCTTTTAAAGTGATGTTTCTGTGTTCTGCTCAGGTGGCATAATCTTGATAGAGGCCTGTTGTTTAGGCTGGAAGTTTTGTTTGAGTTTCATGTGTTTCTGGCAGCCATTTTCTGCTGATTGTCTTCATTATTATTGAGAGTAACAAGGCCTCCTGACCTTCTGTAGTACAAGTGATTGGGTAATAGCAGGGGCTGAGTAGTAATCTGATCTTCCAACTCTTCCATTCTTACTGCTATATAAACCCTGTGTTTTATAAAGGTTCTGCTTGTATTGTCAGGCTCTGGATTGCATTGCATAAGTGGAAATTCCTTAAGATTCCAAGAGCAGGATAAGTTATTTCTTACACTTATTTCACTGAACTGCACTTCTGAAACACTTATAATTGTGCTATACAGTTGATCTACTACATTGTGCACTGTTATAAAGCTTTTTTATTGTTTCACTGCATTTATGTACTGTTTTATACTGTTTTAACATTACTTAACTGTAAACTGCTTTTTCATACTGAGAGTTGTATTTTCTGTTTGTGAGTGCTCTATCCGAACTTTTCTGTGCATTTTTGTCTGTTTACAGTTAAAAGCATTCTCGAGTCTGCTCCTTGATCTGTTTAAAACTTTCATTTAGTGGCTACAGCTAGGAACTGTAATAGTGTGCATTACTACAATTTTTTTTTATTTAAATTACTAAATTGTAAACTGCTTTTTCATACTGAGACTTGGATTTTCTCTTTGTGGGTGTTCTTTCTATGCTTTTAAAGTGAGGTTTCTGTGTTCTGCTCAGGTGGCATAATCTTGATAGAGGCCTGTTGTCTAGGCTGGAAGTTTTGTTTGAGTTTCATGTGTTTCTGGCAGCCATTTTCTGCTGATTGTCTTCATTATTATTGAGAGTAACAAGGCCTCCTGACCTTCTGTAGCACGAGTGATTGGGTAATAGCAGGGGCTGAGTAGTAATCTGATCTTCCAACTCCTCCATTCTTACTGCTATATAAACCCTGTGTTTTATAAAGGTTCTGCTTGTATTGTCAGGCTCTGGATTGCATTGCATAAGTGGAAATTCCTTAAGATTCCAAGAGCAGGCTAAGTTATTTCTTACACTTATTTCACTGAATTGCACTTCTGAAACACTTATAATTGTGCTATACAGTTGATCTACTATATTTTTGCACTGTTATAAAGCTTTTTATTGTTTCACTGCATTTATGTACTGTTTTAAACTGTTTTAACATTACTTAACTGTAAACTGCTTTTTCATACTGAGAGTTGTATTTTCTGTTTGTGAGTGCTCTATCCGAACTGTTCTGTGCATTTTGTATGTTACAGTTAAAAGCATTCTTGAGTCTGCTCCTTGATCTGTTTAAAACTTTCATTTAGTGGCTACAGCTAGGAACTGTAATAGTGTGCATTACTATAATTGTTTTTTTATTTAAATTACTAAATTGTAAACTGCTTTTTCATACTGAGACTTGGATTTTCTCTTTGTGGGTGTTCTTTCTATGCTTTTAAAGTGAGGTTTCTGTGTTCTGCTCAGGTGGCATAATCTTGATAGAGGCCTGTTGTTTAGGCTGGAAGTTTTGTTTGAGTTTCATGTGTTTCTGGCAGCCATTTTCTGCTGATTGTCTTCATTATTATTGAGAGTAACAAGGCCTCCTGACCTTCTGTAGCATGAGTGATTGGGTAATAGCAGGGGCTGAGTAGTAATCTGATCTTCCAACTCCTCCATTCTTACTGCTATATAAACCCTGTGTTTTATAAAGGTTCTGCTTGTATTGTCAGGCTCTGGATTGCATTGCATAAGTGGAAATTCCTTAAGATTCCAAGAGCAGGCTAAGTTATTTCTTACACTTATTTCACTGAATTGCACTTCTGAAATCCTTATAATTGTGCTATACAGCTGATCTACTATATTTTTGCACTGTTATAAAGCTTTTTTATTGTTTCACTGTATTTATGTACTGTTTTAAACTGTTTTAACATTATTTAACTGTAAACTGCTTTTTCATACTGAGAATTGTATTTTCTGTATATGAGTGCTCTATACGAACTTTTCTGTGCATTTTTGTCTGTTACAGTTAAAAGCATTCTTGAGTCTGCTCCTTGATCTTTTTAAAACTTTCATTTAGTGGCTACAGCTAGGAACTGTAATAGTGTGCATTACTATAATTGCTTTTTTATTTAAATTACTAAATTGTAAACTGCTTTTTCATATTGAGACTTCTATTTTCTGTTTGTGGGTGTTCTTTCTATGCTTTTAAAGTGATGTTTCTGTGTTCTGCTCAGGTGGCATAATCTTGATAGAGGCCTGTTGTTTAGGCTGGAAGTTTTGTTTGAGTTTCATGTGTTTCTGGCAGCCATTTTCTGCTTATTGTCTTCATTATTGAGAGTAACAAGGCCTCCTGACCTTCTGTAGCATGAGTGATTGGGTAATAGCAGGGGCTGAGTAGTAATCTGATCTTCCAACTCCTCCATTCTTACTGCTATATAAACCCTGTGTCTTATAAAGGTTCTGCTTGTATTGTCAGGCTCTGGATTGCATTGCATAAGTGGAAATTCCTTAAGATTCCAAGAGCAGGCTAAGTTATTTCTTACACTTATTTCACTGAATTGCACTTCTGAAACACTTATAATTGTGCTATACAGTTGATCTACTATATTTTTGCACTGTTATAAAGCTTTTTTATTGTTTCACTGCATTTATGTACTGTTTTAAACTGTTTTAACATTACTTAACTGTAAACTGCTTTTTCATACTGAGAGTTGTATTTTCTGTTTGTGAGTGCTCTATCCGAACTGTTCTGTGCATTTTTGTCTGTTACAGTTAAAAGCATTCTTGAGTCTGCTCCTTGATCTGTTTAAAACTTTCATTTAGTGGCTACAGCTAGGAACTGTAATAGTGTGCATTACTATAATTGCTCTATTTATTTAAATTACTAAATTGTAAACTGCTTTTTCATACTGAGACTTGGATTTTCTCTTTGTGGGTGTTCTTTCTATGCTTTTAAAGTGAGGTTTCTGTGTTCTGCTCAGGTGGCATAATCTTGATAGAGGCCTGTTGTTTAGGCTGGAAGTTTTGTTTGAGTTTCATGTGTTTCTGGCAGCCATTTTCTGCTTATTGTCTTCATTATTGAGAGTAACAAGGCCTCCTGACCTTCTGTAATACGAGTGATTGGGTAATAGCAGGGGCTGAGTAGTAATCTGATCTTCCAACTCCTCCATTCTTACTGCTATATAAACCCTGTGTTTTATAAAGGTTCTGCTTGTATTGTCAGGCTCTGGATTGCATTGCATAAGTGGAAATTCCTTAAGATTCCAAGAGCAGGCTAAGTTATTTCTTACACTTATTTCACTGAATTGCACTTCTGAAACGCTTATAATTGTGCTATACAGTTGATCTACTATATTTTGCACTGTTATAAAGCTTTTTTTATTGTTTCACTGTATTTATGTACTGTTTTAAACTGTTTTAACATTACTTAACTGTAAACTGCTTTTTCATACTGAGAGTTGTATTTTATGTTTGTGAGTGCTCTATCCGAACTGTTCTGTGCATTTTTGTCTGTTACAGTTAAAAGCATTCTCGAGTCTGCTCCTTGATCTGTTTAAAACTTTCATTTAGTGGCTACAGCTAGGAACTGTAATAGTGTGCATTACTATAATTGCTATTTTTATTTAAATTACTAAATTGTAAACTGCTTTTTCATACTGAGACTTGGATTTTCTCTTTGTGGGTGTTCTTTCTATGCTTTTAAAGTGAGGTTTCTGTGTTCTGCTCAGGTGGCATAATCTTGATAGAGGCCTGTTGTTTAGGCTGGAAGTTTTGATTTTCATGTGTTTCTGGCTGCCATTTTTTGCTGATTGTCTTCATTATTATAGAGAGTAACAAGGCCTCATGATCTTCTGTAATGAGTGATTGGGTAATAGCAGGGGCTGAGTAGTAATCTGATCTTCCAACTCCTCCATTCTTACTGCTATATAAACCCTGTGTCTTATAAAGGTTCTGCTTGTTTTGTCAGGCTCTGGATTGCATTGCATAAGTGGAAATTCCTTAAGATTCCAAGAGTAGGCTAAGTTATTTCTTACACTTATTTCACTGAATTGCACTTCTGAAACACTTATAATTGTGCTATACAGTTGATCTACTATATTTTGCACCATTATAAAGCTTTTGTTATAGTTTCACTGCATTTATGTACTGTTTTAAACTGTTTTAACATTACTTAACTGTAAACTGCTTTTTCATACTGAGAGTTGCATTTTCTGTTTCTGAGTGCTCTATCTGAACTGTTCTGTGCTTTTTTCTCTGTTAAAAGCATTGTCGAGTCTGCTCCTTCATCTGTTTAAAACTTTCATTTAGTGACTGCAGCTAGGAACTGTAATAGTGTGCATTACTATAATTGCTTTTTTTATTTAAATAACTAGATTGTAAACTGCTTTTTCATACTGAGACTTGGATTTTCTCTTTGTGGGTGTTCTTTCTATGCTTTTAAAGTGAGGTTTCTGTGTTCTGCTCAGGTGGCATAATCTTGATAGAGGCCTGTTGTCTAGGCTGGAAGTTTTGTTTGAGTTTCATGTGTTTCTGGCAGCCATTTTCTGCTGATTGTCTTCATTATTATTGAGACTAACAAGGCCTCCTGACCTTCTGTAGTACGAGTGATTGGGTAATAGCAGGGGCTGAGTAGTAATCTGATCTTCCAACTCTTCCATTCTTACTGCTATATAAACCCTGTGTCTTATAAAGGTTCTGCTTGTATTGTCAGGCTCTGGATTGCATTACATAAGTGGAAATTCCTTAAGATTCCAAGAGCAGGCTAAGTATTTCTTACACTAATTTCACTGAATTGCACTTCTGAAACGCTTATAATTGTGCTATACAATTGATCTACTATATTTTTGCACTGTTATAAAGCTTTTTTATTGTTTCACTGCATTTATGTACTGTTTTAAACTGTTTTAACATTACTTAACTGTAAACTGCTTTTTCATACTGAGAGTTGTATTTTCTGTTTGTGAGTGCTCTATCCGAACTTTTCTGTGCATTTTTGTCTGTTACAGTTAAAAACATTCTCAAGTCTGCTCCTTGATCTGTTTAAAACTTTCATTTAGTGGCTACAGCTAGGAACTGTAATAGTGTGCATTACTATAATTGCTTTTTTTATTTAAATTACTAAATTGTAAACTGCTTTCTCATATTGAGACTTCTATTTTCTCTTTGTGGGTGTTCATTCTATGCTTTTAAAGTGAGGTTTCTGTGATCTGCTCAGGTAGCATAATCTTGATAGAGGCCGGTTGTCTAAGCTCGAAGTTTTGAGGTGCCTGTGTTTCTGGCAGCGATTTTCTGGTGAGTGTCGTCATTGTTATTGAGAGTAACAAGGCCTCCTGACCTTCTGTAGCATGAGTGATTGGGTAATAGCAGGGGCTGAGTAGTTATCTCATCTTCCAACTCCTCCATCCTTAATGCTATATAAACCCTGTGTCTTATAAAGGTTCTGCTTGTATTGTCAGGCTCTGGATTGCATTACATAAGTGGAAATTCCTTAAGATTCCAAGAGCAGGCTAAGTTATTTCTTACACTTATTTCACTGAATTGCACTTCTGAAACACTTATAATTGTGCTATACAGTTGATCTGCTATATTTTTGCACTGTTATAAAGCTTTTTTATTGTTTCACTGCATTTATGTACTGTTTTAAACTGTTTTAACATTACTTAACTGTAAACTGCTTTTTCATACTGAGAGTTGTATTTTCTGTTTGTGAGTGCTCTATCCGAACTTTTCTGTGCATTTTTGTCTGTTACAGTTAAAAGCATTCTCGAGTCTGCTCCTTGATCTGTTTAAAACTTTCATTTAGTGGCTACAGCGAGGAACTGTAATAGTGTGCATTACTATAATTCCTCTTTTTATTTAAATTACTAAATTGTAAACTGTATTTTCATACTGAGAGTTGGATTTTCTCTTTGTGGGTGTTCTTTCTATGCTTTTAAAGTGAGGTTTCTGTGTTCTGACCAGGTGGCATAATCTTGATAGAGGCCTGTTGTCTAAGCTGGAAGTTTTGAGTTTCCTGTGTTTCTGGCAGCCATTTTCTGCTGATTGTCTTCATTATTATTGAGAGTAACCAGGCCTCCTGACCTTCTGTAGCATGAGTGATTGGGTAATAGCAGGGGCTGAGTAGTAATCTGATCTTCCAACTCCTCCATTATTACTGCTATATAAACCCTGTCTCTTATAAAGGTTCTGCTTGTATTGTCAGGCTCTGGATTGCATTACATAAGTGGAAATTCCTTAAGATTCCAAGAGCAGGCTAAGTTATTTCTTACACTTATTTCACTGAATTGCACTTCTGAAACGCTTATAATTGTGCTATACAGTTGATCTGCTATATTTTTGCCCTGTTATAAAGCTTTTTTTTATTGTTTCACTGTATTTATGTACTGTTTTAAACTGTTTTAACATTACTTAACTGTAAACTGCTTTTTCATACTGAGAGTTGCATTTTCTGTTTGTGAGTGCTCTATCCGAACTTTTCTGTGCATTTGTGTCTGTTACAGTTAAAAGCATTCTCGAGTCTGCTCCTTGATCTGTTTAAAACTTTCATTTAGTGGCTACAGCTAGGAACTGTAATAGTGTGCATTACTATAATTGTTTTTTTTATTTAAATTACTAAATTGTAAACTGCTTTTTCATACTGAGACTTGGATTTTCTCTTTGTGGGTGTTCTTTCTATGCTTTTAAAGTGAGGTTTCTGTGTTCTGACCAGGTGGCATAATCTTGATAGAGGCCTGTTGTCTAAGCTGGAAGTTTTGATTTTCCTGTGTTTCTGTCAGCCATTTTCTGCTGATTGTCTTCATTATTATAGAGAGTAACCAGGCCTCCTGACCTTCTGTAATACGAGTGATTGGGTAATAGCAGGGGCGGAGTAGTAATCTGATCTTCCAACTCCTCCATTCTTACTGCTATATAAACCCTGTCTCTTATAAAGGTTCTGCTTGTATTGTCAGGCTCTGGATTGCATTACATAAGTGGAAATTCCTTAAGATTCCAAGAGCAGGCTAAGTTATTTCTTACACTTATTTCACTGAATTGCACTTCTGAAACGCTTACAATTGTGCTATACAGTTGATCTGCTATATTTTTGCACCATTATAAAGCTTTTGTTATTGTTTCACTGCATTTATGTACTGTTTTAAACTGTTTTAACATTACTTAAGTGTAAACTGCTTTTTCATACTGAGAGTTGCATTTTCTGTTTGTGAGTGCTCTATCCGAACTTTTCTGTGCATTTTTGTCTGTTACAGTTAAAAGCATTCTCGAGCCTGCTCCTTGATCTGTTTAAAACTTTAATTTAGTGGCTAAAGCTTGGAACTGTAATAGTGTGCATTACTATAATTGCTTTTTTTTATTTAAATTACTAAATTGTACACTGCTTTTTCATACTGAAACTAGGATTTTCTCTTTGTGGGTGTTCTTTCTATGCTTTTATAGTGAGGTTTCTGTGTTCTGCTCAGGTGGCATTATCTTGATAGAGGCCTGTTGTCTAGGCTGGAAGTTTTATTTGAGTTTCCTGTGTTTCTGGCAGCCATTTTCTGCTGATTGTCTTCATTATTATTGAGAGTAACAAGGCCTCCTGACCTTCTCTAATACGAGTGATTGGGTAATAGCAGGGGCTGAGTAGTAGTCTGATCTTCCAACTCCTCCATTCTTACTGCTATATAAACCCTGTGTCTTATGAAGGTTCTGCTTGTATTGTCAGGCTCTGGATTGCATTACATAAGTGGAAATTCCTTAAGATTCCAAGAGCAGGCTAAGTTATTTCTTACACTTATTTCACTGAATTGCACTTCTGAAACGCTTATAATATTGCTATACAGTTGATCTGCTATATTTTTTTACCGTTATAAAGCTTTTTTTATTGTTTCACTGCATTTATGTACTGTTTTAAACTGTTTTAACATTACTTAACTGTAAACTGCTTTTTCATACTGAGAGTTGCATTTTCTTTTTATGAGTGCTCTATCCGAACTTTTCTGTGCATTTTTGTCTGTTACAGTTAAAAACATTCTCAAGTCTGCTCCTTGATCTGTTTAAAACTTTCATTTAGTGGCTACAGCTAGGAACTGTAATAGTGTGCATTAGTATAATTGCTTTTTTTAATTTAAATTACTAAATTGTAAACTGCTTTTTCATACTGAGACTTGGATTTTCTCTTTGTGGGTGTCCTTTCTATGCTTTTAAAGTAAGGTTTCTGTGTTCTGCTCAGGTGGCATAATCTTGATAGAGGCCTGTTGTCTAGGCTGGAAGTTTAATTTGAGTTTCCTGTGTTTCTGGCAGCCATTTTCTGCTGATTGTCTTCATTATTATTGAGAGTAACAAGACCTCCTGACCTTCTGTAGTGCAGTGATTGGGTAATAGCAGGGGCTGAGTAGTAATCTGATCTTCCAACTCCTCCATTTATACTGCTATATAAACCCTGTGTCTTATAAAGGTTCTGCTTGTATTGTCAGGCTCTGGATTGCATTACATAAGTGGAAATTCCTTAAGATTCCAAGCACAGGCTAAGTTATTTCTTACACTTATTTCACTGAATTGCACTTCTGAAACACTTATAATTGTGCTATACAGTTGATCTGCTGTATTTTTGCACTGTTATAAAGCTTTTTTATTGTTTCCCTGCATTTATGTACTGTTTTAAACTGTTTTAACATTACTTAACTGTAAACTGCTTTTTCATACTGAGAGTTGTATTTTCTGATTGTTAGTGCTCTATCCGAACTTTTCTGTGCATTTTTGTCTGTTATAGTTAAAAGCATTCTCGAGTCTGCTCCTTGATCTGTTTAAAACTTTCATTTAGTGGCTACAGCTAGGAAATGTAATAGTGTGGATTAGTATAATTGCTTTTTTTATTTAAATTACTAAATTGTAAACTGCATTTTCATACTGAGACTTGGATTTTCTCTTTGTGGGTGTTCTTTCTATGCTTTTAAAGTGATGTTTCTGTGTTCTGACCAGGTGGCATAATCTTGATAGAGGCCTGTTGTCTAAGCTGGAAGTTTTGAGTTTCCTGTGTTTCTGGCAGCCATTTTCTGCTGATTGTCTTCATTATTATTGAGAGTAACCAGGCCTCCTGACCTTCTGTAATACAAGTGAATGGGTAATAGCAGGGGCTGAGTAGTAATCTGATCTTCCAACTCCTCCATTCTTACTGCTATATAAACCCTGTCTGTTATAAAGGTTCTGCTTGTATTGTCAGGCTCTGGATTGCATTACATAAGTGGAAATTCCTTAAGATTCCAAGAGCAGGCTAAGTTATTTCTTACACTTATTTCACTGAATTGCACTTCTGAAACGCTTATAATTGTGCTATACAGTTGATCTGTTATATTTTTGCACCGTTATAAAGCTTTTTTTATTGTTTCACTGCATTTATGTACTGTTTTAAACTGTTTTAACATTACTTAAGTGTAAACTGCTTTTTCATACTGAGAGTTGCATTTTCTGTTTGTGAGTCCTCTATCCGAACTTTTCTGTGCATTTTTGTCTGTTACAGTTAAAAGCATTCTCGAGTCTGCTCCTTGATCTGTTTAAAACTTTCATTTAGTGGCTACAGCTTGGAACTGTAATAGTGTGCATTACTATAATTGCTTTTTTTATTTAAATTACTAAATTGTAAACTGCTTTTTCATACTGAAACTAGGATTTTCTCTTTGTGGGTGTTCTTTCTATGCTTTTAAAGTGAGGTTTCTGTGTTCTGCTCAGGTGGCATTATCTTGATAGAGGCCTGTTGTCTAGGCTGGAAGTTTTATTTGAGTTTCCTGTGTTTCTGGCAGCCATTTTCTGCTGATTGTCTTCATTATTATTGAGAGTAACAAGGCCTCCTGACCTTCTCTAATACGAGTGATTGGGTAATAACAGGGGCTGAGTAGTTGTCTGATCTTCCAACTCCTCCATTCTTTCTGCTATATAAACCCTGTGTCTTATAAAGGTTCTGCTTGTATTGTCAGGCTCTGGATTGTATTACATAAGTGGAAATTCCTTAAGATTCCAAGAGCAGGCTAAGTTATTTCTTACACTTATTTCACTGAATTGCACTTCTGAAACGCTTATAATATTGCTATACAGTTGATCTGCTATATTTTTCCACCGTTATAAAGCTTTTTTTTATTGTTTCACTGCATTTATGTACTGTTTTAAACTGTTTTAACATTACTTAACTGTAAACTGCTTTTTCATACTGAGAGTTGCATTTTGTTTTTATGAGTGCTCTATCCGAACTTTTCTGTGCATTTTTGTCTGTTACAGTTAAAAACATTCTCAAGTCTGCTCCTTGATCTGTTTAAAACTTTCATTTAGTGGCTACAGATAGGAACTGTAATAGTGTGCATTACTATAATTACTTTTTTTAATTTAAATTACTAAATTGTAAACTGCTTTTTCATACTGAGACTTGGATTTTCTCTTTGTGGGTGTCCTTTCTATGCTTTTAAAGTAAGGTTTCTGTGTTCTGCTCAGGTGGCATAATCTTGATAGAGGCCTGTTGTCTAGGCTGGAAGTTTAATTTGAGTTTCCTGTGTTTCTGGCAGCCATTTTCTGCTGATTGTCTTTATTATTATTGAGAGTAACAAGACCTCCTGACCTTCTGTAGTACGAGTGATTGGGTAATAGCAGGGGCTGAGTAGTAATCTGATCTTCCAACTCCTCCATTTATACTGCTATATAAACCCTGTGTCTTATAAAGGTTCTGCTTGTATTGTCAGGCTCTGGATTGCATTACATAAGTGGAAATTCCTTAAGATTCTAAGCACAGGCTAAGTTATTTCTTACACTTATTTCACTGAATTGCACTTCTGAAACACTTATAATTGTGCTATACAATTGATCTGCTGTATTTTTGCACTGTTATAAAGCTTTTTTATTGTTTCCCTGCATTTATGTACTGTTTTAAACTGTTTTAACATTACTTAACTGTAAACTGCTTTTTCATACTGAGAGTTGTATTTTCTGATTGTTAGTGCTCTATCCGAACTTTTCTGTGCATTTTTGTCTGTTATAGTTAAAAGCATTCTCAAGTCTGCTCCTTGATCTGTTTAAAACTTTCATTTAGTGGCTACAGCTAGGAAATGTAATAGTGTGGATTAGTATAATTGCTTTTTTTATTTAAATTACCAAATTGTAAACTGCATTTTCATACTGAGACTTGGATTTTCTCTTTGTGGGTGTTCTTTCTATGCTTTTAAAGTGATGTTTCTGTGTTCTGACCAGGTGGTATAATCTTGATAGAGGCCTGTTGTCTAAGCTGAAAGTTTTGAGTTTCCTGTGTTTCTGGCAGCCATTTTCTGCTGATTGTCTTCATTATTATTGAGAGTAACCAGGCCTCCTGACCTTCTGTAATACGAGTGATTGGGTAATAGCAGGGGCTGAGTAGTAATCTGATCTTCCAACTCCTCCATTCTTACTGCTATATAAACCTTGTCTGTTATAAAGGTTCTGCTTGTATTGTCAGGCTCTGGATTGCATTACATAAGTGGAAATTCCTTATGATTCCAAGAGCAGGATAAGTTATTTCTTACACTTATTTCACTGAATTGCACTTCTGAAACGCTTATAATTGTGCTATACAGTTGATCTGCTATATTTTTGCACCGTTATAAAGCTTTTTTTATTGTTTCACTGCATTTATGTACTGTTTTAAACTGTTTTAACATTACTTAAGTGTAAACTGCTTTTTCATACTGAGAGTTGCATTTTCTGTTTGTGAGTGCTCTATCCGAACTTTTCTGTGCATTTTTGTCTGTTACAGTTAAAAGCATTCTCGAGTCTGCTCCTTGATCTGTTTAAAACTTTCATTTAGTGGCTACAGCTTGGAACTGTAATAGTGTGCATTACTATAATTGCTTTTTTTATTTAAATTACTAAATTGTAAACTGCTTTTTCATACTGAGACTTGGATTTTCTCTTTGTGGGTTTTCTTTCTATGCTTTTAAAGTGAGGTTTCTGTGTTCTGCTCAGGTGGCATAATCTTGATAGAGGCCTGTTGTCTAGGCTGGAAGTTTTATTTGAGTTTCCTGTGTTTCTGGCAGCCATTTTCTACTGATTGTCTTCATTATTATTGAGAGTAACAAGGCCTCCTGACCTTCTCTAATACGAGTGATTGGGTAATAGCAGGGGCTGAGTAGTAATATGATCTTCCAACTCCTCCATTCTTACTGCTATATAAACCCTGTGTCTTATAAAGGTTCTGCTTGTATTGTCAGGCTCTGGATTGCATTACATAAGTGGAAATTCCTTAAGATTCCAAGAGCAGGCTAAGTTATTTCTTACACTTATTTCACTGAATTGCACTTCTGAAACACTTATAATATTGCTATACAGTTGATCTGCTATATTTTTCCACCGTTATAAAGCTTTTTTTATTGTTTCACTGCATTTATGTACTGTTTTAAACTGTTTTAACATTACTTAACTGTAAACTGCTTTTTCATACTGAGAGTTGCATTTTCTGTTTATGAGTGCTCTATCCGAACTTTTCTGTGCATTTTTGTCTGTTACAGTTAAAAGCATTCTCAAGTCTGCTCCTTGATCTGTTTAAAACTTTCATTTAGTGGCTACAGCTAGGAACTGTAATAGTGTGCATTACTATAATTGCTTTTTTTAATTTAAATTACTAAATTGTAAACTGCTTTTTCATACTGAGACTTGGATTTTCTCTTTGTGGGTGTCCTTTCTCTGCTTTTAAAGTAAGGTTTCTGTGTTCTGCTCAGGTGGCATAATCTTGATAGAGGCCTGTTGTCTAGGCTGGAAGTTTAATTTGAGTTTCCTGTGTTTCTGGCAGCCATTTTCTGCTGATTGTCTTTATTATTATTGAGAGTAACAAGACCTCCTGACCTTCTGTAGTACGAGTGATTGGGTAATAGCAGGGGCTGAGTAGTAATCTGATCTTCCAACTCCTCCATTTATACTGCTATATAAACCCTGTGTCTTATAAAGGTTCTGCTTGTATTGTCAGGCTCTGGATTGCATTACATAAGTGGAAATTCCTTAAAATTCCAAGAACAGGCTAAGTTATTTCTTACACTTATTTCACTGAATTGCACTTCTGAAACACTTATAATTGTGCTATACAGTTGATCTGCTATATCTTTGCACTGTTATAAAGCTTTTTTATTGTTTCGCTGCATTTATGTACTGTCTTAAACTGTTTTAGCATTACTTAACTGTAAACTGCTTTTTCATACTGAGAGTTGTATTTTCTGATTGTTAGTGCTCTATCCAAACTTTTCTGTGCATTTTTGTCTGTTATAGTTAATAGCATTCTCGAGTGTGCTCCTTGATCTGTTTAAAACTTTCATTTAGTGGCTACAGCTAGGAACTGTAATAGTGTGCATTACTATAATTGCTTTTTTTATTTAAATTACTAAATTGTAAACTGCTTTTTCATACTGAGACTTGGATTTTCTCTTTGTGGGTGTTCTTTCTATGCTTTTAATGTGAGGTTTCTGTGTTCTGCTCAGGTGGCATAATCTTGACAGAGGCCTGTTGTCTAGGCTGGAAATTTCATTTGAGTTTCCTGTGTTTCTGGCAGCCATTTTCTGCTGATTGTCTTCATTATTATTGAGAGTAACAAGGCCTCCTGACCTTCTGTAGTACGAGTGATTGGGTAATTGCAGGGGCTGAGTAGTAATCTCATCTTCCAACTCCTCCATTCTTACTGCTATATAAACCCTGTGTCTTATAAAGGTTCTGCTTGTATTGTCAGGCTCTGGATTGCATTTTATAAGTGGAAATTCCTTAAGATTCCAAGAGCAGGCTAAGTTATTTCTTACACTTATTTCACTGAATTGCACTTCTGAAACACTTATAACTGTGCTATACAGTTGATCTGTTATATTTTTGCACTGTTATAAAGCTTTTTTATTGTTTCACTGCATTTATGTACTGTTTTAAACTGTTTTTACATTACTTAACTGTAAACTGCTTTTTCATACTGAGAGTTGCATTTTCTGTTTGTGAGTGCTCTACCCAAAGTTTCTGTGCATTTTTGTCTGTTACAGTTAAAAGCATTCTCGAGTCTGCTCCTTGATCTGTTTAAAACTTTCATTTAGTGGCTACAGCTAGGAATTGTAATTTTTCCCATCCGCCTACCCTAGTGTTGTGTGTTCTTATACTTGGTGGCTTTGCAGTTGCCCGCCCATACTGTATATTTGATCTGTGACACTCCTCCCAGTCTAGTGTCATTAGTTCACTCAATCTAATTGAGAACATTTGTGAAGGCCAACCCACTCAGATTCTTAACGTTGAATTAACTTCTGTTCCAGCTTTCTCCATTTCCAGTTTACTGGAAAAAAATTCTAAGCTTGCTTCCCCCTTTCCTGTGGCAGGTCAGATGCAGATTTGCTGTGTCCAGGACTGTTTGTGAGCTCCTAAGCCCCCCCCCCCCACTTAACTGAGACTAAACTATTCCTGGCGCCAAAAAGTCTGTTTTTCAAAATTTCCCTAACAACTAGCCAGCTTTTTAGTTTTAGCACTCATCTGTTTCTTTGATCTCAGCACTTGTTCAGAACTTATTGTAAGCACTAAATAAGTTACAAATTACTTCAGCACTCAACTTTCCTCACTTGTCTAGAGGAAAACAGTTTTTTAGTACTTAATAAATAAGCACCTATTCAGGCATGTCTAAAGGTCAGCTCCCGGTGTTTTCTCCTGTCTACCTGATGATTCTGGGCATCTTGGGACAATGCAGTAATTGCCTCATGGTTTTTACCACCATTGAGTTGTAGGGGGTTTTCTCTTCCCTATTTCAATAAATGTTTTTTGGATGTGATTGCTGCCCACACTTGCTGGCGTTTGTTGCTTCCTATTTTCGTTTGGCCGTGCGAGGGTTCCACGGGCATCTGTTTTTTGTCAAAACTACTTATGTACCAACTCTTTTGCTCAATGTTTTCTGGAAATCATCAATTCCAATGCTTTGGATCAACTTATCCACACCCACACCAGGGGCAGCAATATCCTAGACCTGGTCATCACCAACATGGGTGACCGGTGTTCCACACCAGAGGTCAGCTCCTCGTTGCTCAGATCTGACCACAAGCTAATCACCCTAGACATCCACATCCTACTCCCACCCCCCCATTAGGAAAACAACCGTAAAAAATTTCTCCAAAGCCAACTACACGCTTCTTAAGACAGAAGTGGCAAACTTCACGACACCCATGCAGATGGACAATAGAGGTACGACTGCTGAATCCTACACAAATGCACTTTATAAGCACTTACACGAGTGCATGGATCGTGCTATCCCTAACAGAACCAAGATGCTATCCTCCAAAAAAGGAAGCCAATCTGGTGGTCTTCTGCCATAAACAAACTCTACAACAGAAGAAAGAAACTGTTGCAAAAAAGAGTAAAATCCCACGATTGGAGGAACTCCCTGGTCAGCCTCAGTAAGAAGCTGAGATCCCTCATAAAATCCTTCAAAGCTAGTTATGAAAACAAAATTGCAACTGTTTCTAAAGACAACCACAAAGCATTCTATAACTATGTCAAAAATCTCAATGGCAACACTCAGATCAGCTCTGAGTTACAGCACAATGACACTAAATATACAGAACCATATACAGAACCAACTGATATTGCCAACATCCTGGCAGATAGGTTCAGTGTCTACTTTACCTCCCTCTCACCTCCTAAAGGGCCCATCTTTATACCGGAAGAATGCAAAGTTCCTGTAATCACGGCTGCACAGGTAAAAACTTCACTCTCCAAAGCCAAGAACACATCATCTATGGGACCTGACAACATCCCAGGCTGCCTTCTACATGAACTACAGAATGAACTGGCACCCCACCTAAGTACCATGTTCAATTATAGCCTCACCTCAGGCTTTGTGCGCATTGAATGGCGCACCTCAACAGTTATCCCACTCCACAAAGGGGGGGGGGGCACAAAAGACCCCGGGAACTACCGCCCCATTAGCCTGAAGAGCCTCGTCTGCAAGGCCATGGAACGTATCATCATGGAACTCATAAACAAAGACATTTGAGATCTCCAAACTCTGGTCCCCACACAGTTTAGGTTTGTAAAAGGCAGATCATGTCTCCTAAACCTGATAGACTTCTTTGAAGTAGTCACCAAAGCCATAGATGAGGGTAAGGTGGTTCACACAGCCTATCTAGATCTCACCAAGGCGTTCGACACCATCCCCCACTCTGGAATTATAGATAAACTCACTAAACTAGGTATAAATCCCTATGTCACAAGATGGGTTGCCAACTGGCTTACTGAAAGAACCCACACCATGAAAGTAGCAGACTCCAAATCAGACTTCAGACCAGTGACAAGTGGAGTACCACAGGGTTCAGTCCTGGGTCCTCTTCTGTTTGGTATCTACTTCTCTGAAGTACAGGCTAACACAGAAGGTCTTTGGCTAACTAAATTTGCAGATGACTGCAAACTAGGAGCCATAATTGAAACTCCTAACGATGTGGACATCCTACAAAAGGGCCTCACTGAGACAGATACCTGGTGTCAAAGACATGGTCTCAAGCTCAATGCCAAAAAGTGCATTGTCATCCCCTTCGGTAAAAACTCTGTACCCATGAGCTACCACATAGGCGGTAGTCTACTTAACACCGAAAGTGTGATAAGAGACTTTGGGACACAGGTGGACAATAGTCTCTCCTTTGATAATCACATCGCCACAGTGGTCAGGAAATCCTTCTACATGGCACACCTCATCACAAAAGGTTTCTCATCCAGAAAAAAAGAGGTCATTGTTCCCCTCTACTCGTCACTCATTAGACCCATTATAGACTACAATGCCCCTTTTGGTATGTACCTCACAAGACTTCTACAACAACTGGAAAGGCTGCAAAAATACCTCACAAAGAGGATTACTGGCCTCAAACAGATGCCTTACGCAGACCGTCTCAAAAAACTCCAGCTTTACTCCGTCACATATCGCCTATTCAGAGGCGATCTCTGCCTAACATACAAAGCTATGTCAAACCCAGAGCTGTTGGACATGCTCCACTTAAAGAAATCCCAATCCCTCCGAGCTACACGCTCTAGGGACCTAAACCTTGTCACCACAATAAACAGAACATACTGGAGGGATAGATTCCTGTCCCAGAGACTTCCCATACTCTGGAACAGACTACCTATCTATGTCAAGCAGAGCTCCTCATTAGCACTCTTCAAGAAAAATCTTGATGATTAGATGGGTAATAGGAAATTCACCCCGGGGATCACTTCTGTGGTTCTGCTTGACAGGGGCACAGGAAAATAATTTTCTTGGATGGCGAAAGCCAGGGTACCTTTTTGGCTAGGCTTGTATAGGCCCTAGGGTCAATAGCCTAGTACCTACCTATGAACCTATATATAAACATATACATGTATTCACATGCGATCACACACAATATGACTTACCTTCATCAGCTGTCTGTGCAGGGTGAAGCAGTTCTGACTCAGCATGCAGATTCCCATGGAACCACATAAGTGTGTTATTCCATCATTTCCCCCACATCTTGTATGGTTATCATACTGTTGACACTTTTTTTGGTTAGCTAGTGATGGCAGGAAAAAAAAAATTTTCTTTGTCGTACAAAACCATTAAATGCTTGAAAGCTATTACTTGTGTTACTACTGGAGGGAATATTTTGAGAAGGTTGTTATAAAATGAGCATGAGTTTTTAAGAAAGTAATTGAGAAACATTTATATATATATATATATATATATATATATATATATATATGTATATATATATATATATATATATATATATATATATATATATATATATATAATATACACACACACACACACACATATATAGCATATAACAAAATATATTCCTATATGACCAACCTACAAGGCATCTGAGGAGTTCAAAACAGAGTAAGACAGAATGAAGAAGAGTTAATCACAAAATCTTCATTACTTGGCATGCTTTTTTTATTTTGTAAATGCCTCCTTCCCATGAAGAAACTATACAGTCTAATACTAGTGTGTGTATTTTTTGTGCTGTTTATTTATTCACCAAGTTTTCAAATTAAAGTTATTTATGCAGTTGAGATCAGAGTTTGTTTGGAGCTATTGGGTCATAAATGGGCAGGCAGTGAATGCCTGTAGCTATCTTGGAAGTAATTAGCACTTGGGATTACTGAAGAAACTGTTTTTGATAAATATAAACATTAAATGGCAGACTTTAGGACCCAGTAGATCCAGTGTATATTTTTTCTGACAGTGTAGAGAAAGAGGAAGTGAGGTAAACTCCTTCACGGGCTTCTACAAGGGAAGGAAAAAGAGGAAGCAGAAAGTGAGTTAAATACTT